>NC_057797.1:121246272-121530823 GCF_018294505.1 Triticum aestivum
CCGGCCGCCGCGCCGCCATTGCCGGCCTTCGCCGCTTCGGGCACCGCCACCACTTCACGCCGGCGCCACCCGACCTCCACGCCGGCGAGCGCACCTCGCCGCCCCCACCGACGACTGCGCCCCTCCACCGGCCGGATCCGCCCTCCCCGGCCACCGGCTCGCCTTCCCCTCGCCGGAACAGCTTCTCTCCGGCAAACTCCAGTTTCCGGCGAGCCTCGGGAAGCGTGCTGCTACAGTGCCTCCCCGATCCAGATCTGGATCCAAACCCTAGAGGGTTGACTTTTTCCCTCTCCCTTGTATTATATTGCATTTTTCTTCATGCTATATCTCATCATCCGTAGCTCCGTTTTGGGCGTGTGGCATATCAAAATGTTCGCCTCAGAGATCACATCATTTCATCTCATTGCGTCATTTTCATTTGAGCTCATCTTGATGCCCGAAATGCTGTTGGAAAAGAGCTATTTGAGTTAATTGTCAGATCTGCTGCACCAAATGGCTATTTGTCATTTTTGCCATGATTAATGTGTGCATGATATGCTCCTGAGCTCTACATGTGTTTTGTTATATGCTTTGCCATCTTTACATAAATGCTCTCCATGTATTTTTGTGATATGTGTGGATACTAGCACAAGCTTGTAAAGTGGTGCATTTGTTAATGCTGATTTCAGGGACTTAGAATTTCACTAAGTCCTTGATCAGTTTTTATCAATATGCCATATGTTCATGTTGTTTCCTAGTGATCCGTGCCTCTTTTGAGGATGATCAGTAAGGATGATTTGTTAATATTGTGATGCACTAACCATCCATGTCTTTGTTTGCAATTATGGAGCACACTAGTTTGAGTCAATCGAGCTCTACTTTTTGCTATTTCATGAATCCTGGCAGATTATCTATTTGTTAGCGATTTTGCCGAGGATGTTGTTGTTGATCCGTGCATGCTATGTTGTTGTTCTTGCCATGGCTAGCATCTATGATATGTTTTCTTGACGGGTGTATGCTTAGATTTTCATGCCTTGCTCTGTAGTGAGTGCATCGAGCTCGTAAACATGCCTACTCGCTAACAGATTTGCATGTTCCAGTTTTTCTCTTAAGTCTGTAACCTGATTATGTTTTTGCCATGTTCATATGCTTGCAATTGTATTTTATGTTCCCTTTTGGCTCAAGGTCACTAAGGTACTTTTGTTAAGCTCTTTGATTAGCTCCATGCCATGCCTTGCCTTGCCATGTTAAGTTCCTGTAGCATGTAGTTTTCGTGCTCCAAAGTGTGCTATCTGATCTGAAATTCCAGGCTTGTGTTAATTTCACTAAGTCTGAAACATGTTTATCAATTGCACTTTTGCCATGCTTGTTTGAACCTGTTAATGGATGAATTGGCTGTAGCTCAGTGTTCATCTTTTGTCAAGAATCATGAGTGGATCCCTGCCATGTATTTTGTTGTCATGTTTGGGTGCTATAGCATAATTAACTTGATGCATTTAGATGGCTACTTGCTGTTTATCGCAGACCGGTGCCATATTTGTTTTGCTTGCCATTTCCAAACCGTGCCTCCGATTCTGGTGATCTTTATATCGATTTCAACCGAAATCACCTCACCTTTCCAGTGGCACACTTGGATTTCCATTTTGAGGCCAGTTTCAATCATTCCTTGTCAAATCTTGCATATGCATCACATATCGCATCCCGCATAGCATACCATGTTTGCATCATGGTGTTGGAGCATTGCACGTGGTTGATTGTGTTCCTTTTGCTTGTTTATCTTGTTTGGGTAGAGCCGGGAGACGAGTTCGCTAATGAGGAGTCCGTTGAGTTTGCTTTCGAGGATCCAGTCAACTCTGACAACTTTGCAGGCAAGATGATCATACCCTCGAAATCACTTCTATCTTTGCTTTGCTAGATGCTCGCTCTTTTGCTATGCCTATACTACGATGCCTACCACTTGCTTATCATGCCTCCCAAATTGCAATGTCAAACCTCTAACCCACCATGTCCTAGCAAATCGTTGATTGGCTATGTTACCGCTTTGCCCAGCCCCTCTTATAGCGTTGCTAGTTGCAGGTGAAGATTGGAGATCGTTCCTTGTTGGAACATTATTTATTGTTGGGATATCATTATATTATCTTGTTATCTTAATGCATCTATATACTTGGTAAAGGGTGGAAGGTTCGGCCTTTTGCCTAGTGTTTTGTTCCACTCTTGCCGCCCTAGTTTCTGTCATATCGGTGTTATGTTCCCGGATTTTGCGTTCCTTACGCGGTTGGGTGATAATGGGAACCCCTTGATAGTTCGCCTTGATTAAAACTCCTCCAGCAATGCCCAACCTTGGTTTTACCATTTGCCACCTAGCCTCTTTTTCCCTTGGGTTTCCGGAGCCCAAGGGTCATCTTATTTAAACCCCCGGGCCAGTGCTCCTTTGAGTGTTGGTCCACCTCGTCAGCCGCCGGTGGCCACCAGGGGCAACTCTGGGCTGGCCTACCGGAAGTTTAGACCATCTGAGTGTGCCCTGAGAACGAGATATGTGCAGCTCCTATCGGGATTTGTCTGCATATTCGGGCGATGTTGCTAGATTTGTTTTAACTTGTCGAAGTTGTCTTGTAGAACCGGGATACCGAGTCTGATCGGAATGTCTCGGGAGAAGGTATATCCTTCGTTGACCGTGAGAGCTTGTCATGGGCTAAGTTGGGACTCCCCTGCAGGGATTTGAACTTTCGAAAGCCGTGCCCACGGTTATGGGCAGATGTGAATTTGTTAATGTCCGGTTGTAGATAACTTGAACCTTAACTTAATTAAAATGAATCAACTGCGTGTGTTGCCGTGATGGTCTCTTCTCGGCGGGGTCCGGGAAGTGAACACAGTGTTGGAGTAATGTTTGCCGTAGGTTGTTCTCTAGTTCTTCGTTCGTGCTTTGCCTTCTCTTCTCGCTCTCTTTTGCGAACAGGTTAGCCACCATATATGCTAGTCGCTTGCTACAGCTCCACATATTACCCTGCCTTACCTATAAGCTTAAATAGTCTTGATCGCGAGGATGCAAGATTGTTGAGTCCCCGTGGCTCATAGATTACTTCCAAACCAGATGCAGGGCCCGAAGATTCCGTTCCAGATGATGCACTTGAGCTCAAGTGGGAGTTTGACGAAGACTCACGCCGTTACTATGTGTCTTTCCCTGATGATCAGTAGTGGTGCCCAGTTGGGGCGATCGGGACCATGTCGCATGTTGGGGTTGATCTTTTATTTTGGTACCGTAGTTGGACCATGATTGTATTGGTTGATGTAATGCTATTTATGTACTTTGTGTGACGTGGCGAGTGTAAGCCAACTATGTATCTTTCCCCTTATTATCTATTTACATGGGTTGTTGTGAAGATTACCTTACTTGCGACATTGCTTTCAATGCGGTTATGCCTCTAAGTCGTGCTTCGACACGTAGGAGATATAGACGCATCGAGGGTGTTACAAGTTGGTAATCAGAGCCTTCCCCGACCTTAGGAGCCCCCACTGCTTGATCGAATTAGCGGACGAGTTGAGTCTAGAAAAATGTTTTCAGTCATTTAGGAATTATATATTGGAGAGTTTAGGAATTCTTTTTACTCCCAGTCCCCTCATCGCTCTGGTAAGGCATCCTGACGTAGAGTTTTGTCTCTTCTCTTCTCAAATTTCACTAAATTTTTTTTAGGATCACGCGGGTATCTTGGAATCGTTCCAATTGATTTGTGATGAGAACATTGTTCTTGGTGCCTCCTGTCATTTAGGGGTTGTGGCAGTGTCCCGCGGAGTTGAGCTCCGAGGTGTTTTCGTCACAATTTTATCATTGCAGTTCTGGAATACCTGAGTTTAGTTCGCCGACATCGAAAATCTCTTTTATGCAGTTGTTGGTGAGATAACCTCGATGCCACCCAGTACTGAGGCGGGAGTTCGGGAGTATTGCCATAACTTGTATAACAGATGCTTTTTGAAGGTTGAGGTAGACGATTTCCGAAGGTTTCTTGGTTATGTGTTGAAGGATGGATACAACTGGATGTAGGATTTTCTAGCTTTGGGTGAGATATTATGCTTCCCCTGTATCCCCAACACCTGATTGCATAACCAGAAAGTTTCGGGAGTTTATAAGTGGGAATTCAAGTAGATCTTAGGATATCTTTCCGACGGATGTATGATATGAAATTGGGATTCGACGTGTAGTGGTCCGCCTATTCATGGTTGGTGTTACAGTGGTCTCGTTGTGTCTTAAAGAGTCCTAGGCTATGCCGACTCGGGGACGCTTCGTATGTCATGTGCACTGCCTTGTACATGATGGTGCTGTACGATCGAGCCCGTGTAGGCCCCACCACGAAAACTTCGGACAAAATCTCTATCATATGTTTGTTCCGGCTTATTCTGCAAGCCAATCCTTTGTTTTGTTTTGAGTTGTGCTATTCGAGTTGCTTCGAAGTCAAATGTGGATTCCATACCTTTCCTAAATGGTGTTCTTATATTCCGATGTGAATACTAATCCTTCTCGATCATCGAGTCTGTCATGTCAATCCTTTTAACCGGTGTACTTCTCTTCAAGTGGATCCGATCATTTCAACATCAGCAAGGTCAATTATCATTTCTTCTCAACGGTGTTCGTTTCATTCTCAATGATGTTTTCCCACACTCCCACCCTTGTTTTCTTGAAGGATTCAGATTTCTTGATCAAGTTTCCATCTTATTGATGTGAAGTCTCTCCATCCTTTTCCTTCAATGTTCTTATCCGGTGATTCTCATGAAGATACTAACGGAGCCTCAAGTTCGTCATTCTTCATTCTTTTCTTCTCCGGTAGATTCAAATCAAGCTTTGGTGTTGATCATATCGTTTTTCCTCGTTTCTAATACCTTCTCATGCCGGTGCACCTCATATTCACTCACTTCTAGCTATTTAATTGTTCCGGAGTGCTCAAGATATCTCGAAGATTCGTGTTTTCCACTCTGCATTCATTCAAGATCTTTCGAGGTTGTTATCTCATTCAAGTCATTTAATTCAACCGGTGCAACCTTTCTTTTTAATCATTTCAATAGTGTTTCTTTTGAGTGGGCCCTAACCCACAGGTCTTTTCCGAGGATCTTACCTGAATCTTCTTATTTTCCCGGAGCTATCCTAAATTCTTGTCAAATTTTGACGTAAGTACGATTTAACATGTCAAATGTGTTTTCCTCCAAGATCTCTCAAATTCTTTTCATCGTTGTTTCAACATTTCTAATTTTTCATCCTGGAGTGTCTCAACGTTTCATGATGGTGTTTCTCGTCGCCATTCTCTGTATTTGAAGACCGAAGAAGAGTTTCTTTTAAATATTGCCCCATTCTCTGCCATCCTCTCATAATTGTTTTCGTTTGTGAGATTTTCACCCATCCGGAGTAATTCAGGAGTCTTTTCAGTTTGTTTCTTCGAAGGCCACCAACTCAGAAGCAGTCATTCTCAGCTTTCAGCTATCATTCTCCAATTTTACGGGTGCCTCGTTCAAATATCCTCTAATCAGTTCGTGATCTCTTCGTTCTCATGTATCTAAATTCTCTCAAGCATCTTCATTCATTTGCTTAATTCTTCCCGGTGTTTCTTTATCTTCCCTTCGTTCATTTCCAATTCTTACGGTGGTTCGTTCAAGAGTTCCTCTTCCTTCGTTTATCATATCAATTCATTCATTGTTTCCTAATCCTTCCGGTGATTTCTTGAAGACCTTCTCAAGTTTGTGCTATATCTATCTTAATCCTTTCTACGAGAATAAGTAGTATACCAAACCCGTTGCTTGTCATCAATTAAATTGGTGAGGGTTAAACATAGTGTAATTCTTATTCTTGTTTCATCCTTATGTTAATCTTTTTTTCCAGATTTTGTTCACGATGATTAAATTCTTGGTTTCAAGTGCTCGTCCTTCTTTCCCGGAGTTCCATGGTTTCTGCATTATATCATCATGAATATCCATCTAAATCATTGCAAGGCTTCAACCTTATTCTTTTCATCCTCCATTTCGTTTGATCATTCTTTTTTTACCGGAGTTTTCACGAAGGCTCGACATGGTGATTCATCAAGGATTTAATTCCTTCTCGAAGTGTTTATCAAGATTCTTTTCAGAAGAACTCAAGTATTTCTTCATCTTGCAATCCGGAGTGCTTTCAACTTTGTTCTTCCTCGTTCCTCTTTCCTGACGGAGTCCTTTCAACTTCGCTCATCTCTGTGGTATTCTTTTCTCCTAATGGCTTAACCTTTTCAAGGTTCTTTGTTTTCACTCGTTTGTCAAAGAATCAACTTAGTTTTACCTCTTCTCTTTCTTTTCTGTTTTCCCTCCGGTGCCATTCTAGATCTCGGGACGAGATCCCTTCGTAGTGGTGGAGTGTTGTAACACCCAGATGGAATTTACCTAATATGTACTCCAACTCTTGCCGTTTCCGGCGCTAAGTTATTTTATTTCCTCGGGTTCGGGTTTTTGTCTCCGTGTGTTGTTGTCATTGTCATGCATCTCATATCATGTCATCATGTGCATTGCATTTGCTCTATGTGTTCGTCTCATGCATCCGAGCATGTTCCCCGTTGTCCGTTTTGCATTCCGGCGCTCCTATCTCCTCCGGTGGTCCTTTCTACCTTCCTTTCGTGTGTGGGGGTTAAACATTTCCGGATTGTACCGAGACTTGCCAAGCGGCCTTGGTTTACTACCGGTAGACCGCCTGTCAAGTTTCGTACCATTTGGACTTCGTTTGATACTCCAACGGTTAACCGAGGGACCGAGAAGGCCTCGTGTGTGTTGCAGCCCAACACCCCTTCAATTTGGCCCAAAACCCACCAAAACCCTCTCCATCATCTAGAGCGTTCGATCACAATTGCGTGGCCGAAAACCGCACCTCACTTGGACTCTCCTAGCTCCCTCTACCTCTATTAAAAGAACCCCTCATTTCAATTCACGGTTCTTCTTCCCCAAAACCCTAGATCCGCTCCTCCACGCAACCGGACGTGTCCGGCCCGCGCCGGACAGCGTCCGCCGCCGCCTCCGGCGAATCAGGAAGCGCCAAGTGGTGCCGTGCCCACTTCCCAACCACCAGCCCGCCGGGCCCAAGGCCGCCCCCCGTGGCCCGAGCCGCCCCGCGCCCGAGCACCCGCGCCCTGCCGCCTTCTTCCCCGCGCGCGGCGCCTTTTCTCCCGGCCGGCCGCCGCGCCACCATTGCCGGCCTTTGCCGCTTCGGGAACCGCCACCGCTTCACGCCAGCGCCACCCGACCTCCACGCCGGCGAGCACACCTCGCTGCCCCCACCGACGACCACGCCCCTCCGCCGGTCGGATCCGCCCTCCTTGGCCACCGCCTTGCCTTCCCCTCGCCGGAACAGCTTCTCTCCGGCGACCTCGAGTTTCTGGCGAGCCTCGAGAAGTGCGCCGCTACAGTGCCACCCCAATCCAGATCTGGATCAAAACCCTAGAGGGTTAACTTTTTCCCTCTTCCTTGTATTATATTGCATGTTTCTTGATGCTATATCTCATCATCCGTAGCTCCGTTTTGGGCGTGTAGCATATCGATATGTTCGCCTCAGAGAGCACATCATTTCATCTCATTGCATCATTTTCATTTGAGCTTATCTTGATGCCAGAAATGCTGTTGGAAGAGAGCTATTTGAGTTAATTGTCAGATCTGCTGCACCAAATAGCTATTTGTCATTTTTGTCATGATTAATGTGTGCATGATATGCTCCTAAGCTCTACATGTGTTTTGTTATATGCTTTGCCATCTTTACATAGGTGCTCTCCATGTATTTTTGTGATATGTGTGGTGACCAGCACAAGCTTGCAAAGTGGTGCATTCGTTAATGCTGATTTCAGGGACTTAGAATTTCACTAAGTCGTTGATCTGTTTTTATCAATATGCCATATGTTCATGTTGTTTCCTAGTGATCCGTGCCTCTTTTGAGGATGATCAGTAAGGATGATTTGTTAATATTGTGATGATCTATCCATCCATGTCTTTGTTTGCAATTATGGATCACCCTAGTTTGAGTCAATCGAGCTCTACTTTTTGCTATTTCGTGAATCCTGGCAGATTGTCTACTTGTTAGCGATTTTGCCGAGGATGTTGTTGTTGATCCGTGCATGCTATGTTGTTGTTCTTGCCATGGCTAGCTTCTATGATATGTTTTATTGATGGGTATATGCTTAGATTGTCATGCCTTGCTCTGTAGTGAGTGCATCGATCTCGTAAACATGCCTACTCGCTAACAGATTTGCATGTTCCAGTTTTTCTCTAAGTCTGTAACCTGATTATGTTTTTGCCATGTTCACATGCTTGCAATTGTATTTTCTATTCCTTTTTGGCTCAAGGTCACTAAGGGACTTTTGTTAAGCTCTTTGAGTAGCTCCATTCCATGCCTTGCCTTGCCATGTTAAGTTCCTGTAGCATGTAGTTTTCGTGCTCCAAAGTGTGCTATCTGATCTAAAATTCCAGGCTTGTGTTAATTTCACTAAGTCTGAAACCTATTTATCAATTGCACTTTTGCCATGCTTGTTTGAACCTATTAATGGATGAATTGGCCGTAGCTCAGTGTTCATCTTTTGTCAAGAATCATGAGTGGATCCCTGGCATGTATTTTTGTCATGTTTGGGTGCTGTAGCATAATTAACTTGACGCATTTAGATGGCTACTTGTTGTTTATCGCAGACCGGTGCCATATTTGTTTTGCTTGCCATTTCCAAACCGTGCCTCCGATTCCGGTGATCTTTATATTGATTTCAACTAAAATCACCTCACCTTTCCAATGGCACACTTGGATTTCCAGGTTGAGGTCAGGTTCAATCATTCCTTGTCAAATCTTGCATATGCATCACATATCGTATCCCGCATAACATACCATGTTTGCATCATGTTGTTGGAGCATTGCACGTGGTTGATTGTATTCCTTTTGCTTGTTTATCTTGTTTGGGTAGAGCCAGGAGACGAGTTCGCTAACGAGGAGCCCGTTGAGTTTGCTTTCGAGGATCCAATCAACTCCGACAACTTTGCAGGCAAGATGATCATACCCTCGAAATCACTTCTATCTTTGATTTGCTAGATGCTCGCTCTTTTGCTATGCCTATGCTATGATGCCTACCACTTGCTTATCATGCCTCCCAAATTGCAACGTCAAACCTCTAACCCACCATGTCCTAGCAAACCATTGATTGGCTATGTTACCGCTTTGCTCAGCCCCTCTTATAGCGTTGCTAGTTGCAGGTGAAGATTGGAGATCGTTCCTTGTTGGAACATTGTTTATTGTTGGGATATCATTATATTATCTTGTTATCTTAATGCATCTATATACTTGGTAAAGGGTGGAAGGCTCGGCCTTTTGCCTAGTGTTTTGTTCCACTCTTGCCGCCCTAGTTTCCGTCATATCGGTGTTATGTTCCCGGATTTTGCGTTCCTTACGCGGTTGGGTGATAATGGGAACCCCTTGACAGTTCGCCTTGATTAAAACTCCTCCAGCAATGCCCAACCTTGGTTTTACCATTTGCCACCTAGCCTCTTTTTCCCTTGGGTTTCCGGAGCCCGAGGGTCATCTTATTTAAACCCCCCGGGCCAGTGCTCCTGTGAGTGTTGGTCCACCTCGTCAGCCGCCGGTGGCCACCAGGGGCAACTCTGGGATGGCCTACCGAAAGTTTAGACAATCTGAGTGTGCCCTGAGAACGAGATATGTGCAGCTCCTATCGGGATTTGTCTGCATATTCGGGCGGTGTTGCTAGATTGGTTTTAACTTGTCGAAGTTGTCTTGTAGAACCGGGATACCGAGTCTGATCGGAATGTCTCGGGAGAAGGTATATCCTTCGTTGACCGTGAGAGCTTGTCATGGGCTAAGTTGGGACTCCCCTGCAGGGATTTGAACTTTCGAAAGCCGTGCCCACAGTTATGGGCAGATGGGAATTTGTTAATGTCCGGTTGTAGATAACTTGAACCTTAACTTAATTAAAATGAATCAACTGCATGTGTTGCCGTGAGGGTCTCTTCTCGACGGGGTCCGGGAAGTGAACACGGTGTTGGAGTAATGTTTGCCGTAGGTTGTTCTCTAGTTCTTCGTTCATGCTTTGCCTTCTCTTCTCGCTCTCTTTTGCGAACAGGTTAGCCACCATATATGCTAGTCGCTTGCTGCAGCTCCACATATTACCCTGCCTTACCTATAAGCTTAAATAGTCTTGATCGCGAGGGTGCGAGATTGCTGAGTCCCCGTGGCTCACAGATTACTTCCAAACCAGATGCAGGGCCCGAAGATTCCGTTCCAGATGATGCTCTCGAGCTCAAGTGGGAGATCGACGAAGACTCACGCCGTTACTATGTGTCTTTCCCTGATGATCAGTAGTGGTGCCCAGTTGGGGCGATCGGGACCATGTCGCATGTTGGGGTTGATCTTTTATTTTGGTACCATAGTCGGACCATGATTGTATTGGTTGATGTAATGCTATTTATGTACTTTGTATGACGTGGCGAGTGTAAGCCAACTATGTACCTTTCCCCTTATTATCTATTTACATGGGTTGTTGTGAAGATTACCTTACTTGCGACATTTCTTTCAATGCGGTTATGCCTCTAAGTCGTGCTTTGACACGTAGGAGATATAGCCGCATCGAGGGCGTTACATTGGTGGAGGAGGGGAGACGGCGGAGCACGCGCGTCCCACCTCCCCACTGCTTCTTCTTCTTCTTCTTCTTCTTCTTCTTCTTCTTCTTCTTCTCTCTCTCTCCGCCGCACATCAAGCTACGTCGAGCGCTGCGGCAGTCTGCTCACGATGAGCTCTTCCTCCGCCGTCACACCCCCTACGACGCATTCCGGCACCTAGGATGGTTCAGAGGTCCACGACGACCACGTCAATTTCCTCCGCAAGACGCGTCGGTTGCCTGGCGAGGACCTTGTTCGGGTTCGTCTCGCGCCGAGGGAGGAAATCTCGCCGGCGCCGCAGGAGGACGAGCGGGTCGTCTTCCGCTCGCACTGCCTGCGCGGCCTCGGCCTGCCGGCGAGCAACTTCTTCCACTCCTTCTTTGAGTTCTACGAACTCCAGCCGCACCACCTCACCCCCAACACGGTGGTGCTGTTGTCCGCCTTCGTCACCCTGTGCGAGGGCTTCATCGGTGTTCTCCCCACCCTGGAGCTCTAGGGGGAGTTCTTCTACTCCAAGCTTGGCACCCAAGCCGCAGGCGTGCTGGCTCAGTGCGGCGCGTTCATCGCCGTGCGGAGGTCGGGGGCCAACAACCCGTTTCCCTCCATCAAGCTGATCAAGTCGGTGAAGATGTGGCAACGGTCGTACTTCTACGTGAAGAACGTCTTCACGGAGGGCGACTGGGTCAACCTGCCGGCCTTCGTAGCCGGCCCGCCGGCTGGGAGGCAACCCAACTAGTCGCACCGGGCCTGGACGTTGACGCCTGCGGGAGCCGGTGCCGTTGCGTAGCTTAGAGTACTGGCGCAGTCGGAGGGCCTAACCGGGCCGGACTTGCTGGCCGCATTCGTGGCGCGCCGAGTGGTCCCTCTTCAAAGTCGCCCCCACATGATCTGCCAGATGAGCGGGCACCGGGACCCGAGTCGGATGTGCACCAAGGAGATGCCTCACGAGGAGGTGGCCTATATGGTGAATTATCTGGCGAGCTGCGACATTAGAGAAGAGTGGCAGTTCGGCAAGGAGCCGTATTCATGTGCCGCCCTCCGCCTCTGGTGAGTCATTTTCTTTTTCTCTTTCTCTCTGACTTCTTCGTTGCCCAGTCCGTTTTGTCCGATCTGACCAGCCGGCTTTGGTCAGAACCCCCTCCTCCAGCCAGCAGCCGGCACCGCGGGGCCGGACCATGAATTCCTCCCCAACCGGGCGGAGAGTGATGTTGACGACCCCGACCTGGGGGCAGTGGCCCTGGAGGACGACGCCGAGGGAGGAGGCGGCGCGGCGGGCGGCCCGAGACTTGGGGCCAGTCTTGAGGACTAGCCCGATGATTACGAGGAGGTCGTTCCATGCCACCAGCCAGGAACCGGCCAGTCGGGCGTGGGCTCGTCAGCTCCGCAAGACGCACAAGGCGGCGGCAAGAAGCACAGGGCCGGGGCGATCCTGGTTGGCAGCGGGCCGAAGAAGCCCAAGGGCTCAGCCGCGACGACCAAGCGGGACGAGGCGGCTGCAAAGGCCAACCTCTTCCGCAAGGTGGTGAAGACGCCGCAGCTTATTTCGGCGTAAGCACCACCTCCCTTCGTACCTTCGTATTTCTTTATTGAGTCTGTCTAAAATTTCTTTACTTTGTTTTCCGTCTTTAGGGCCCCTCTCTCTCTTGAGAAGTCGGTCGCCGGCTCCATCGTGAAGTCGGTGGAGACCTCCTCCACCACCCGGCGGGTTGACCCCACCGCCAACCTCCGGGAGGCGACGGAGCGAAACGCGCGGGAGGCACGTGAGGAGCGGGAAGCCGCCTGTCTGAAGAAGGCGGAAGCCGACAAGGCGGAGGCCGCCGCCCTGAAGAAGCTGGCAGAGGCCGAGGCCACCGATGCGGAGAAGAAGCGTGCAGAGGAAGCCGCACGCCGCCAGTCGGCAGTGTTTGTCGTCCCCTTGAACTCCGCACCACCGCCACCGGAGTTCTCGGCACAGACTGGGGAAGCCGGCAACGAGAACCCGGCCATGGAGAGGGACGCTGACGTCACCGCTATGCCGGTGGTCATTGTGCCGCCACCGCCACCCTCCGGAGGCGCGCCAGGCGGACAACCGGCGGATTCGCCAGCGCCGCCAACCGGAGGCGCGACGGCGACGGGCTTGGCCCTCGAGGTCAGTACGCCGACGCACCGCCGTCTCGCGAAGGCGGCCTCAGCGCCGCGTCCTCTGGATACCGGTGCTGCGAGCTCGTCGATCCCGGACACCGAGGTGTCGAGCGCCGCGCCCATCGGGTGGGTGCGGGGAGGCGGGACGGGCCCGTTGAATCGAGCGCTCTTGGATGTCCAAGCCAAGCTCCGGGCCGAGGGCGACGCCATTAAGGAGTGCACCAAGGCATACCTGGCGTCACGAACGGCCATCCGGGTACGCGTCCTTCCTTTTGCTTTGCTTCCTTGTTTTTTTGTGGGGGCGCGCCAGCGCACCCACTGGGTGTAGTCCCCGAGTTTCGGGCCGGCTGCTGAGCAGGCGGCTCAGAACTCTAATCAGCAAGTTCCAAGTACCAACACATTTTTTCTAAAATTCGATGCAGGATTACCACAATCTTCGTGTGACCTCCTTCAATGCTAACGTCGAGGAGCTGGCCAAACGGACCGCCGACTTGTCGGATAGCCGGGGTAAGTCTTCTTCTTTCCCTGTGGGGGCGCGCTGGCGCACCCGCGTTTTGTAGTCCCCGAGATCCGGGCCGACTTCTGAGCAGTCGGGCCAGATCTCCCCGGCGACCTTCTTTTTTGCTGATGACCGACATCCCTCCCCTTCCTTTTTCAGAGGCCAACGCCGCCCTTCAGTAGTAGCTGGGCGAAGCCAAAACCGCGCTGCGTGTCCGAGAGGAGGAGTGCGGCCGGCTGACGGAGCAGCGCGATCGGCTGGCTACGCAGCTGTCGGAGCAGAAGGAGCTGTTCCAGAGGGCCTAGAGGGAGGCAAAGGACAAGGAGGCCGCCCTTCTCGCCGAATTTGCGTCCGAGCGCTCCTCCTGGACTGACGAAGAGGCGACGCTGGTCTCCGGCTTCCAAGCAATTGAAGATCTCGTCGATGGTGAGCTTCCCCTCATTTCCTTTTCTGGGCTGCCGACTGCTAATCGAGTCGGCCTTAATTTTTTTAACCTTGTTCCTTCGGTCTTCTTCCTTAGCAGACTTCTACCCCAGCCATTCGTACGCCGCCAATCAAGCCATCGAGGCTGATCGTGAAGCACGGAGGGCAGACAACGCATAGATCGCCGCCAACGCCCCCTGAACTCTTGGCGAGCAGGTCCTCAGCATCGAGGCCCGCCTTCGGCTAGCCCACCGGATGCTGCGCCGGCTTCAACATGTCGGCGCCCAAGCGATTGCCGCCCTGTGGCCGGACACGTAGGCGCCACGCACCCCCAGTCGGACTGCCGACTGGTTGGAGGTGACAGTCGGCCGTCTTGAGGCCTGGAAGGGTTCTGCAGCCCGGGCAGGAGCTCGCCGGGCCTTGGAATTCGCCAAGGCATGGTATCCTGGGCTGAGTTTAGCCCAGTTAGCCACGTTCCGGCTGGAAGCTCAGGCGGAGCTAGCAACGGTGGAGGATGATCTCGTCAGGCACGCCACATCAATCGCTGTGTACACCAACACTAGTGTCTTTGTCCCAGAGGGGGCTGAGAACGGCGAGGAGGCGCCGCCGGAGTGGTTCGGGCTGAACCCGGACGACGGTGAGGACTCGGCGGAGGTGATCGACTCCAGTGGCGAAGAGGAAGGCGAGGAGGAGGAAGGAGACAAGGAGGAGGCGCCAGAGGCCGAGGCAGACGGCCAGCCCCAGCCCGACCGCGCCTCTAGCAACGAGCCGCGCTCAACTGAGCCAGCTATCGCCAGGGGTGATCAGGCGGAGACCAACCAGCCTACTGCCCCGCCAACTGGCACCACCGACCCCTCTGGTCCTCCGAGTCCGTCCGCGGCTTCCTAGGCTGCCACTTTATCTTTATTTTACCTTCTTAGTAGTCTCAATGAACTTGTTATTTTGCACAATTCCACCCACTGGGTGTGGGTGTATCCTGAACTCCTATTTGATGATTCAGCCAAGGGCCTTTCTATGTAAATTTTTATCCATGTTCTATCTCTTCTTGCTTATTGCTCTTTGGCTTTTTCGTTTACTGCCTTCCCTTGGTTGCCGTTTGGCTAGTCGGACAGCCGCTCTGCGGACTGCCGCTAGATCAAATACTTGGCTTCTTTGGGAGGCAAGTACTTAGCCATTTAGAGTTTTTAGCAAGTTAATTTAGAAAACGGTGAGCCGGCTGCTCAAGAGTTGGTTGCAAAAGGCTGGAAACCGGCTTAAGCTATGTGCATGCTTTGAGTCCTCAGCCATTTTTCATATGGACACCCATTCTACCTTACTCCTGCTTGCCAGTCAGTCACTCTGCGATCTGCGGCTTCTAACAGGAGACGGCTTGAGTGCCACACACTACTTGTCCGGCTGCAGGAAGTCATTTCATAGATCAAGACGGTAAGTCCCCGGGCTGACTAGTCGAACCCGGTGCCAAGCGGTAAAGAATAACATACTCATAGGCATAACTCTTTATCATATAGATAAAAGTAGGCAGTCCCCGAGATCTTCTCAAGGGGCCCGAAGTCTTCGTACTTTAATACAAAAGGTAGTGTGATACATACTGCATTAACTGTAAAATCTTCGGAGGAGATTTGCATTCCATGGCCGCTCTGTCTCTCTGCCGGAGTCATCCCTTTTACGCGCTCGGGGCTTCTGAGCATCGATCAGGTAGTAGGAGTCATTGCCCAACACCTTGCTGATGATGAAGGGGCCTTCCCAAGGCGCTGAGAGCTTGTGCTGGCCAGCTGTTCGCTGAATCAACCGAAGCACAAGGTCTCCTTCTTGGAAAGATCGCGGCTTGACCTTCCGATTGTAGTATCAGCGTAGGCTCTGCTGGTAGATACTGGACCGGCTGAGTGCCAACAGCCGGCCCTCTTCCAGCAGATCGACACCGTCTTGACATGCTTCCTCTGCTTCCTCCTTGGTGTACATGGTGCCTCGAGGGGAGTCGAACTCAATGTCCGTTGGGATGATGACTTCGGCACCGTAGACGAGGAAGAAGGGCGTGAAGCCGGTTGACTTGTTTGGAGTCGTGCGCAGGCTCCAGAGGACGGCTGGCAACTCATCAAGCCAGCAGCCTGCCGAGTGCTCCAGAGGCTCGACCAGCCAGGGCTTGATGCCGGACATGATTAGGCCATTTGCTCACTCTACTTGTCCGTTGGACTGTGGATGGGCAACGGACACTAAGTCCAGTCGGATGCCATGCCTCGCGCAGAAATGGGCCAAGGCACCCTTGGAAAAGTTTGTGCCATTGTCGGTGATGATGTTGTGCGATATGCCGTACCGAATTGTGATGTCGGAGATGAAGGTCACAGCAGTCAGATTCAAACTCTTGATTGGCTTTGCTTCTATCCACTTGGTG
Organism: Triticum aestivum; assembly: GCF_018294505.1. NCBI lineage: Eukaryota > Viridiplantae > Streptophyta > Magnoliopsida > Poales > Poaceae > Triticum > Triticum aestivum. The sequence continues at coordinate 121,262,322 of NC_057797.1, forward strand.
AACTTGTCCACTGCAACAAGTAAATGAGTCAAACCACCTCGCGCCGTCTTGAATGGTCCGACCATGTCCAGGCCCCAAACAGCAAAGGGCCAGACAATAGGAATAGTTTTGAGTGCCGGAGCCGGCTGATGAAGCTTAGAGCGAAACTTCTGGCACCCCTTGCATTTTTGGACTAGAGACTTGGCGTCTTCAAGAGCAGTCGGCCAGAAGAAACCATGGCGGAAAGCTTAGGCGACGAGTGCTCTTGAAGCCGCGTGATGGCCACATTCGCCTTGATGGATGTCTTTGAGGATTGAATGGCCTTGCTCTGGCTCCACACACTGCTGGTGAATACCAGTGACGCTGCGCCTTACGAGCTCTCTATTGATGATGGTGTACGCTGCCGCACGGCGTTGTACTTGCCGAGCCGAGATCTCATCGACTGGCAGCTCTTTGTTCACCATGAATTTGAGGATGGGCTAGGCCCATGAAGGTGCTGCAATTTCTGTAACCGCCAAGACTGCGACTTGGACGAGGGTGGCTGGGCTGGGAGGTGGAGGGTTGGAGTTGGCAGCCGCTTGCTGTGTCAATGAAGTCCCTGGGTAGAATGGCGCAGTCCCTGGGCTGGGCTCCGAAGTCTCTGGGCCGGGTGCGACTGCCATGGTCCCCGCGCCGCCTGTCGGAATACTCGCGCCGTCTACAGGGGCTCTTGAGTCGGATCTGACTACTTCAGGAGGAGCCGACACGAAGATGGAGTCTGACTCCGGTGATGGTTTGACTGACGGCTTGAGGAGGCGCTGGAGGGCGACGCTGGACAGTATCGCCTAACGGGTGGAGCCGATTCGCGCCAGGGCGTCTGCTTGGTCGTTGTCATTTCTTGGTACATGGAGAAACTAGCATCCCTCAAAATACCCACTGAGTTGCTGTACGAGGAAGCGGTAGCTTTCCATGTTTGCATCCTTGGCGCCCAATCGCCTGACGACTGCTGGACCACCAAGTCGGAGTCACCATAACACAGGATCCGGCAAATGCCGAGCTCTTTGGCTAGCCAGAGCCCGTGAATGAGTGCCTCGTACTCGGCGACATTGTTGGAGGCGGCAAAATGGATTTGCAGCACATACTTGAGCTTGTCGCCCTTGGGAGATGTGAGGACAATGCCGGCTCCCAAGCCGGTGCACATCTTGGAGCCGTCGAAGTGCATTCGCCAATGGGTGGAGTCGGGCGCTGGTGGTAGATACTGGGTTTCGGCCCAGTCGACGAGGAAGTCGGCCAGCGCTTGTGACTTGATGGTAGTGCGAGGTTGGTAGTAGATGGTGTAGGGGGCCAAATCTATGGTCCACTTGGCCACTCGTCCCGAACCATCTCGGTTGCCGATGATCTCGGCTAGAGGAGCCGTGCAGACCACAGTGATTGGATGTTCTTGGAAGTAAGGCTTCAATTTCTTGGCGGCAAAATACACACCATAGCACATCTTCTAGTAGTGGGGGTAGTTTTGCTTGGAGGTCGACAGTACTTCACTCAAATAATATACCGGTCTCTGAACTGGTAGTGCTCTGCCTTCCTCCTTGCGTTCTACTACAATGACCGTGCTGACCACTCGGCTGGTGGCGGCGATGTAGAGGAGCATGGGCTCCTTAGGAGTTGGAGCCGCCAGAATAGGTGGAGTCGCCAGCATCTTTTTTAGTTGGACAAATGCTTTGTCCGCCTTGTGGTTCCACTCGAAAAAAGTGGTCTTCTTCATGAGTTGGTATAGGGGAAGGGCCTTCTCGCCCAGTCGACTGATGAATTGGCTGACGGACGCCAGACAGCCAGTGAATTTTTGTACGTCCAGTAGTCATCTGGGTACCTCCATCCTTTCAATTGCCTTGATCTTTATAGGGTGGCATTCTATGCTGCGTTCGAAGACCAGGAAACCAAGGAGCTAGCCGGCTGGTACTCCGAAGATGCATTTCTCCGGGTTGAGCTTGATCTGAAATCGACGCAAGTTGTCAAAGGTCTTCTTGAGGTCTTCCAGCAGTGTTCCACGCTTCTCCGTCTTTACCACCACATCATCCACGTAGATGTGAGCATTTGTGCCGAGCTGTTTCAGGAGACACTTCTGCATGCATCATTGGAAGGTGGTGCCGGCGTTCCTCAAGCCGAACGTCATGGTTAGGTAGCAGAAAGCCCCAAATGGCGTGATGAAGGCAGTCTTCAGCCTATCGGCTGGGTTTAACTTGATCTGGTGATACCCTGAATATGCATCCAAGAAACTCAATAGCTCGCATCCAGCTGAGGAGTCTATCACTTGGTCGATCCTTGGCAAGGCGAACGGGTCCTTGGGGCATGCTTTGTTGAGGCTTGTGTAGTCAATACACATTCGCCACTGCTTGTTCTTCTTCAGTACCAAGACTGGGTTGGCCAGCCATTCTGGGAAGAATACTTCCATGATGAAGCCGGCTGCGAGGCTATCTCTTCTCCAACAACTCTCCTCTTCTCTTCTGACAAGCGACGTAAAGGCTGTCTGACTGGTTTGGCATTAGGTCGGACGTGTAATTTGTGCTCGGTGAATTCCGTCGGGACACCTGGCATGTCCTTGGGGGACCATGCGAAGATGTCTTGATTCTCATGGAGGAAATTGACGAGCTCGCCTTCCTATTTGCTGTCGAGGTGGGAGCCTACGACAGCGTACCTCTCTGGGTGCTCCGGGTCCAAAGGTATCTTCTTTGTTTCCTTGATCGGCTTGAATCAGCCCTCAGCTTCTGACTCTTTGGGATCAGGCGACATCTCTGGCTGCTTGCTTGCCATCACCACAACTCGATCTAGCAGCCGCTTCTCAGCTGCGATCACGAGGGACTCGGCCAACCGACTGCTCTCTGATGCGCAGGCGGACGACTTCTTGTAGTCACCAGTTATGGTCAGAATCCCTTTGGAACTTGGCATCTTCATCTTGAGGTATGCATAGTGGGGGACGGCCATGAACTTGGCCAGGGCTGGCCGGCCAAGCAGTGCATGGTATGGGCTCTCTAGGTCCACCACCTCGAACCATATTGACTCACGACGGAAATGATCTTTGTCTCCGAAGAGGACGTCGATCAAGATCTTGCCGATTGGCGAGCAGGAAAGGCCAGGGACTATGCCGTGGAACACCGTCCGGCTAGACTGCAGTTGCCTCTGCCTGATTCCCAACTTCTCCATGGTGTCTTTGTAAAAGATGTTGATGCTGCTGCCGCCGTCTATCAGGACTCTGGCAAAACGAGCAGCTCACTTGTCCGTGGCAAAGGTGGCGTACAAAACCAAAGCATAAGAGCCGGGTCTGGGCATTACTTCGGGGTGGTCAGGCCGACTCCAGCTGATGGGATTCTCAGACCAGTGCATGAACTCCGGTGTGTTAGAAGCTACTGCATTCACCTCCTGCTGCTGCAGCTGTCTGCTGCGTCGATCGTCGACCACACTGGTGAACACGACGTATGCTCCCTACTCTTCTGGGTACTTGTCTTGCACTGCGCTGACTGGTTCGACCACCGGCTGCTTGGGCGGAGGGGGAGGCGGCTACCCAGCAGGTGGGGGAGGCAAAAGGCCATCTCCCTTTGCGATCCTGGTGAGCCAGTGGCATTTCCGAGTGGTGTGGTTGGACGGCTTCGCGCCACTATGGAATTTGCAGGGTCCATCCAGAGTCTGCTCATATGAGAAAGCCAGCTGCCAGTTGGACTTGCCGCCCTTCTGACGTCTGAGCGGAGGTTGCCCTTCCGGCTGTTGGTCTTCAACTTTTGCCACCTGCCGACCGGTGGATGTCGGCGGGGGGGGGGGGGGGCTTTACACTTGTGGTCGTTCTGCTGTTGATGCCAACTGGTGTCTCCGGCTGGGGTTCGGGGAGCCTGAGGAGCCACTTTGCCGGTTGCGTTGACTTGAATCTCCGTGTTCATGGAGGAATCGGCCGTGGCGTATTTGTCTGCTATGATCAGCAGCTCGTCGAGGGTTTCCGGCTCATCGCAGAGAAGCCTGTGCTTGAGGAGGGTGCCCTCTCGGCATCCTACAGTGAAGTACTCAGTAGCCTGCACCTCGTGCACGCCCTCGCAAGAGTTGCGGAGCTCGGCCCAGCGCGTGAGATAGTCGCGAGTTGACTCGTTGGGGCCTTGCACGCACAAGGAGAGCTGGCGGGGTCTGGGAGGTCGCTTCTACGTGCTGGTGAAGTTGCGGATGATGGCGTCGGTGAAGTCGACCCAACTGTTGATGCTGCGGGGCCTTAAGCTGTTCAGCCACGTCCGGGCCGTGCCCTGGAGCATGAGTGGAACGTACTTCACAGCAACACACTTGTTGCCGTTTGCTATGCTGACGGCCGTGGAGTAGTCGACCAGCCAGTCCTCCGGCTTCATGGAGCTGGTGTACTTGGGTGTGTCTCTGGGGAGCTTGAACCCTTTGGGGAAGGGCTCGTCTCGGATGCGGGGGCCAAAACACGGCAGACCCAACTCATCTTCTTCCTCAAGCGCTAGGGATCGGTGGAGATGGTCGATCCGATGGCGGGCGTCGTTCTCACCGACTCCCTCTCGGCGGCCAAGGCGGTCGCCGAGCGTTGGGTGATCTACAAGCGGCAGGGAGACTCGCCTTTCCCTCCGAGGGGGAGGAGGCGGACAGTCGTCCCGTCGTTCCACTGTTCATGGGCGGCCGTCTCGGTCGCGCTCTATGGTGATGCGAGTCCGACTGCGGCTGGCAGATGGCTCCTTGTCTTTTCTTCCGCGGACGCCGCTAGTCGGCGTCCGAGACTCCGCGCCTTGGTCTCGGTGCGGAAGCAGGTTGCCATTCCATCAGCGCGGCGCATTAGTGTGGCAGCCGACCTCGTTCTGCTCAGCAGCCGCGTCAAGGAGTCGCTGGACGCGCTCCGTCATCAAGCGACGCTCTTCGCCCTCGAACTTGTCCAGCTCGTTCGCCGCCGCCTGGGCGGCTCGAATATTCTCCGCAGGTGTGGTGTAGACGGGGCAATTCGCCCCGAACAAATCGGCGATAGCCACACCGCGCTCCTGGACCGTGCCAAGGCGGCTAGGCCCAGCTGGAGTCAGCGTGCCGCCCACTGCGCGGTCCATCTCGCGCTGGTAGGCTTCAGAAAGGCGTCTTATGCTGGCCAGCTTTTTGGTGCCTGCGACTAGCTGAAGGCGGCGTGCCTCCAGTGCCTCGGTGTCGGCATCTTCAGGGATGGGCGCTGCCAGGTCTTGCAGCGCCGCGTGGAGCGGGTCGTAATCACCCCCGCCGGAGTGCTCGCCATGATCGATGACAAGCACTTCCGTGATGGTGCTTCCGCCGCTCTCCGCGCAAGGAAGCGGCTCGTCGTAGACCACCACATTGGTGGGGAACATGTCAAGTGACACGGTGTCGAAGTCGACCAACATCGGATCAGTGGAGCCTACGGACTCCAAGTCCCCAGCTGGCTCACTGACGACGTGAAGTTGATCGAGGAGGCCCGCGAGGAGGCTCTCGGGGCCGCCTGTGCCTGCGTCGGATGCGGGCTCGTCGGAGAGGTGGACCTCGCCTACAAGATCGGTGAGGCAACTGGCCACGCAGGTGATTTCAGTGCCATGCAGCGCGTCGGCGTAGACTCCGTCTAGCGTGACGGGCTGGCTGCGCTCGCTAGGGAGGAAAAGGGTTCCCGTCCAGAATAGGTCTCCGGACGACGGTGCACCAGGCCCCATGGTGGGCGCCAAATGTCGAGGGTGGGTGCGACATATGCCAATGGATGGCTTATCATGGTGGGGGCGAGTAGAATGTCGCCGGTGCCTGGAAACGGGATGAGGCGTAGACACAAACGCCGGCGGACTTTACCCAGGTTTGGGGCTCTCCTAGGAGATAACACCCCTAGTCCTACTCTACAGGGTCTCTGCATGATCACTAAGGCAAAGGTGAGTACAATGGTGCTCCTCGAGCTGTGTCTGTGGACAGGAGGAGACTAGGCTAGCTCTCCCCCTTCTCTATGGTCAGGTCTAGTTCTAATGGATCGGAACCCTTTGCATGGGTGCCCTGGGGGGTTTATATAGGCTTAACCCCTAGGGGTACAATGGTAAACCTGACTGGGCGCGGGGCCCAACTGTTAGTCTCTTCGCCTGCCGGCCTCTATGCCGACTGCTGGGGCCCGCCGGCTAGTGGGCCCTACCGACTGGTCTGGTACGGAGCCGATAGGCCGTAGCCGCCGCTTGCGGGTCTTGCCGGCTGCCGATTACTATAGACGTGCCTCTAATGACACAGGCTTGGTCATGGGGTCGTGGCTACAACCCTGCTACCTAGCGGGCGATTACTGTAGCCACTCCCCGTCTCGTCTGGTTAATGGCGTGTGGGACCCGTGGGAGGGGCAGGCCGACTTCTGGGGGCCGGCTCCCTTCAGGTCCGACTGGTGGCGCTCTTGCCATCTTCTGGACTCTCGCTGACCGGTAGGGCCCAGCATCCGTGGACCGTACCGACAGGCCGTCGTGGGTGCAGGACTCCGCCCACTGTTGCTGATGTCAGGGATGGCACGGCAACAGTGCCTCGCCGGACAGAGATCTCCACTGGTATGGTGCACTGTGGCCTAGCCATCCCATGGAAAGGGGAGGGAGTGGGCTTTACTGTTGTCACTCCCATCCCATCCCCCCTTATGAGGGCATGGGCTTTGTTGGTGTCGTGGGCCGACTCCTCGTGGCCGGCTCCTCTGGGAGCCGCCAGGTGGGACTCGGCCCGTCTTGACCTCGCCTCCAGGACTCAGCCGCAGGCGGGCAGTCAGTTGTTCCTTTAGCCGGCCTCTGGAAGGCGGCTCTCCATCCTGGTGTCTTGAGGGGCGCAGTCAGCCCCGATGTTTTGAAAGGTTCTGGGCCTCAGGTTAGCCTACCCGTGGCCCATTACTCCGACAATATTACTTCCTCTGTTCCTAAACTTCCTTGGGTGGGTGCGTGTGTTGTGGTGGCATGCATTTGTACCGGGTGTTGTTCATCGTTGCTTTATTTATAAAGCAGGGCGAAAGCCTTTTTCGGTAAAATATAAGTCTTTTCAGATATTCCAATAAGAACTACATACAAATGTATATAGACATATTTTAGAGTGTACATTCACTCATTTTGCTCCGTATGTAGTCCGCATTCGAATCTGTAAAAGATTTATATTTAAGAACGGAGGGAGTAGTACAATATGTTCCTTGTCGGGAAGTGGAGCAGGGACATTTGTAGTCAACAGGTCTATTGGGTAGCTTCAGATGGATGCTTTCAATGATTCTAGATGGTCTGCCCTAATATCCGGGAAATGCTAGGAGCTATGCCATCTTTGATAGTCTAGACTGATAGTAACTGTATTGTGCCTTCAGTTGAATAGAGCTTCCCCTTTTGGGGCTGAAGCCTATCCAAACCCTTTCTTGCTGTACCAGCAATACAAGCCCATATGGTCCAGCTAGTTCCACTTTCCCGATTGTACTCTTGATGCTTAGGGTTTTCCCCTTTTATCTACTGTACTATGATCTACATAGGTGCTTTCTGTTGTACTAGTAGTACTCCACCCTTCAAGCTAAACAACAGAACACTCATAATACCAAAGCTTAGTTCTTCAAATATGATTGTGATATGATACTGATATTAGTTAACAGACACATTTAATTGGTTAGCTAAAGGTCCCACTTGAGTTTCCAAATGCGTGTCACGACATATAGAGAGACAACAGAATTGCATTTCTTTGTCACTTGTTGACTGTACTTTCTTGTCCATACCAAATCTTAGTTGTTATTCCAAAGCAAACATCAGTTGCTAACTACCCTTTGCATGGTTTGCAGCTTTAGATCTGCCATCCCACTGCCACGGTCAACACTATACGCATATTGCTTACGGTTTCCCCATTTTATGATGACCACAATCAATCTATGTGGTTCATGTCATAATAGCGCGGCTCCACCCATCGAGCTAAACAGGCTTAGTTGTACAAAATCGAATATGGTATTATATTGATATTAGTAAAACTGAGACATGTTTAATTGGCCAGCTAAATGTTCCTACTTTACTTTCGAAATGCATGTGAGCCACATATGGAGAGACTGGAGGAATAGTATTTCTCTGTGCGCTCTGGTTCATCATGGGTGGGCAACATACATTGTATGGAAAGACTTGTAATATCGTCAATCTACTTGCTCTTTCGCTCTTCTTTAACATGACCCACTTCTCTTCTTTAATAAGTATGTTCCTTGTTGGGAAGAGTAGCAGAGACATTTGCGGTCGACTGGTCAGGCCGAGTTGTTCTCCCTCTTAGTATATTTTGTATCTGTCATGTCAGATCGACTTGTTCTTCTTTCCTATATGTTGACGCTGTCATCTATGAAGTATCATCACTTCTAGAGCTCTCATATTTTGAGTAGTAGGCCACACTATATTAATGCACACACCAAATTACAGCAGGCATGGCATCTCTCAGAAGAATAGCAGAGATAGCACAAAGGGGTTTATAGGGAGGTAGTATTAGATTAGAATCACTTCTGCATTATAGAGATAATCTCACTTGTTTTTATGTTTTCATGCATGTTAGGTATTGAACATGATCAAAATGAATATGAGAATGCGCGTACGAGAGGAATATTGCAAAACAATCCACTGGCTAACAAACTTGGCATGGCAGAGGATGGCTGATGACCCACAAGTATAGGGGATCTATCGTAGTCCTTTCGATAAGTAAGAGTGTCGAACCCAACGAGGAGCAGAAGGAAATGATAAGCGGTTTTCAGCAAGGTATTCTCTGCAAGTATTGAAATAAGTGATAACAGATAGTTTTGTGATAAGATAAATTGTAACGAGCAAGAAGTAACAAAAGTAAATAAAGTGCAGCAAGGTGGCCCAATCCTTTTTGTAGCAAAGGACAAGCCGGAACAAACTCTTATAATAGGAAAAGCGCTCCCGAGGACACATGTGAATATCGTCAAGCTAGTTTTCATCACGTTCATATGATTCACGTTCGATACTTTGATAATTTGATATGTGGGTGGACCGGTGCTTGGGTGCTGTTCTTACTTGAACAAGCATCCCACTTATGATTAACCTCTATTGCAAGCATCCGCAACTACAACAAAAGTATTAAGGTAAACCTAACCATAGCATGAAACATATGGATCCAAATCAGCCCCTTACGAAGCAACGCATAAACTAGGGTTTAAGCTTCTGTCACTCTAGCAACCCATCATCTACTTATTACTTCCCAATGCCTTCCTCTAGGCCCAAATAATGGTGAAGTGTTATGTAGTCGACGTTCACATAACACCACTAGAGGCTAGACAACATACATCTTATCAAAATATCAAACGAATACCAAATTCACATGACTACTAATAGCAAGACTTCTCCCTTGTCCTCAGGAACAAACGTAATTACTCACAAAGCATATTCATGTTCATAATCAGAGGGGTAATAATATGCATATAGGATCTGAACATATGATCTTCCACCAAATAAACCAACTAGCATCAACTACAAGGAGTAATCAACACTACTAGCAACCTACTAGCACCAATCCCGGACTTTGAGACAAGAATTGGATACAAGAGATGAACTAGGGTTTAGAGATGAGATGGTGCTGGTGAAGATGTTGATGGAGATTGCCCTCTCACGATGAGAGGAGCGTTGGTGATGACGATGGTGATGATTTCCCCTCCCGAAGGGAAGTTTCCCCGGCAGAACAGCTCTGCCGGAGCTCTAGATTGGATCCGCCAAGGTTCCGCCTCGTGGCGGCGGAGTCTCATCCCGAAAAGTTCCTTCTTATTTTTTTTCTCATTGAAAGACCTCATATAGGAGAAGATGGACGTCGGAGAGCCACCAGGGGGCCCACGAGGTAGGGGGGCGCGCCCTAGGGGGGGGGTGCCCCCACCCTCATGAGCAAGGTGTGAGCCCCCTGGCCTTCATCTTTGGCGATGATTTTTCTTTATTTATTTTAAGATGTTCCGTGGAGTTTCAGGACTTTTGGAGTTGCGCAGAATAGGTCTCTAATATTTGCTCCTTTTCCAGCTCAGAATTCCAGCTGCCGGCATTCTCCCTCCTTATGTAAACCTTGTAAAATAGGAGAGAATAGCCATAAGTATTGTGACATAAAGTGAAACAATAGTCCATAATGCAATAAATATCGATATAAAAGCATGATGCAAAATGGACGTATCAACTCCCCCAAGCTTAGACCTCGCTTGTCCTCAAGCGAAAAGCCGATAACAATAAATATGTCCTCATGTTTAGAGGTAGAGGCGTCGATAAAAATAAAATACGGACATGAAGGCATCATGATTATTCTCATAACAGCAACATATATAGATTTTGTCATATGATTACTTATGTTCAAGTGATGATCTATTCACAATGCAAAAGTATAAATCATAAACCTTATTGGGCTCCGACAAACTATAATCTCAGTCATTGAAGCAATTGCAATTTATCATAACATCGGAAAGAGTCTATGTCAGAGCTAAAAAGCAAGTCCACATACTCAACTATCATTTAGTCCTCCATAATTGCTAACACTCACGCAATACTTGTGGTTACGGAGTTTTAATCGGACACAGAGAAAGATAGGGGCTTATAGTTTTGCCCCACAACCTTTTACCTCAAGGGTAATGTCAACAATAATGGTTCATGCTCCCCTACATCCAATTAGATATATATATATATCATGTTCTTTCCAACATGCTGAGCTTGCCAAAGGATAAAATGAAAAAGAAAAGGTGAAGATCACCATGACTCTTGCATAAGGTAGAAGATAATAATAAAGGATAGGCCCTTCGCAGAGGGAAGCAGAGGTTGCCATGCGCTTTTATGGTTGGATGCATAAAATCTCAATGCGAAAGAACGTCACTTTATATTGCCCCTTGTGATATGAACCTTTATTATGCAGTCCGTCGCTTTTATTACTTCCACATCACAAGATCGTATAAAGCTTATTTCTCCCACACCAATCAATCATACATATTTAGAGCAATTTTTATTGCTTTGCACCGATGACAACTTACTTGAAGGATCTTACTCAATCCATAGGTAGATATGGTGGACTCTCATGGCAAAACTGGTTTAAGGGTATTTGGAAGCACAAGTAGTATTTCTACTTGGTGCTGAGAATTTGGCTAGCATGAGGGGGAAAGGCAAGCTCAACAAGTTAGAGGATCCATGACAACATACTTTATCTCAGATATAAGAAAGACATAACTCATTACGTTGTCTTCCTTGTCCAACATCAACTCTTTAGCATGTCATATTTTAATGAGTGCTCCCAATCATAAAAGATGTCAATGATAATATATCTATATGTGAAAACCTCTCTTTCCTTATTACTTCCTATTAATTGCAACAATGACCAAAGCTATGTCTGCCAACTCCCAACAACTTTTAATTATCATACTCTTTCTATGTGAAGTCATTACTCTCAATAAGATCAATATGAACTCTTTGTTTCTTTTTATTCTTTTTCTGTTTCTTTTATTCACCCAAGATCATGGCAAAATAATCAAGCCCTTGACTCAACACTAATCTTTATTATATATAGCTCACGGACTCGATTACATAGAGAGATCATAAAGCAAAACTCAAAACTAGATCATGCCATAAACTTTATTCTACTAGATCAAGATACTACTAATAGGATCGAACTAAGAAAAACGATAAAGATAGGAGTTGTGATGGTGATACGATACCGGGGCACCTCCCCCAAGCTTGGCAGTTGCCAAGGGGAGTGCCCATACCCATGTGATTATATCTCCTTTGTCGGTGAAGAAGGTGGAGGTGACGGATAATCGCACATCGATCATAAGAGGTCCTCCAGCTTGCGAATAATGCCCTTGAGTGCGACAATATGCTCCTTCAACAAAATATTTTCTTGTGTGAGATACTTGTTTTGTATACGAGCTAACTCAATCATCTTGAAAGCTTCGATCTCAGTTGGGGTAAGAAGGTTATGATCAAGTTGAAGGATGTCTTTTGCTGCCGGAGCTTGATCCTCCGTGGCCTTCTTGATCCTTTCATCCTTGTTGACCCTCGTGGGTTCTTCCCTCTTCAGATCTATCTTCATTAGCCAAGCATCATTGTCACCATTGTTGGAGGAGGGAGACGTCATGATGCCTAGCCTGGAAAACCCTGACAGAAAACAGCTCAAAACAAGAACGAAGGAGGTTTGCGTGATACAGGAGTCAAAACCTTCGGGAGGTTATATAATGAATTTTTACCGACCAAAATACGTATTGTGCAAGAAAACGGAGTCCAGAAGGCACACGAGGTGCTCACGAGGTAGGGGGCGCGCCCACCACCCTCGTGGGGCCCTCGTGTCCTTCCCGGACTGCTACTTATTTTTCTATTTTTATATATATTCCAAAACAGAGAAATATTGCCTTAAAAATTGTTTTGGGGTCGGTTTACTTACTGTACCACATACCTATTCCTTTTCGGAGTCTGAAACATTCCGGAAAGTGTCCCTTATGTATTCCTCCGGGGTTACAGTTTCAATAATATTGGTTTCAACATTTATGGGATTACCTGAGATATAATGTTTGATTCTTTGACTGTTTACCACCTTCGGATTTGTGCCCTCGAAGTTGTTGATTTTTATGGCACCGAATCGATAGACCTCTTCAGTAACATAGGGGCCTTACCATTTAGAGAGAAGTTTGCCTACAAAAAATCTTAAACGAGAGTTGTATAGCAATACATAATCACCTACATTAAACTCACGCTTTTGTATCCTTTTGTCATGCCATCTTTTAACTTTTTCTTTAAACAACTTGGCATTTTCATAAGCTTGGGTTCTCCATTCATCGAGTGAGCTAATATCAAATAACCTCTTCTCACCGGCAAGTTTAAAATCATAGTTGAGCTCTTTAATAGCCCAATATGCCTTATGTTCTAGTTCGAGAGGTAAGTGACATGCTTTTCCATAAACCATTTTATACGGAGACATACCCATAGGATTTTTATATGCAGTTCTATAAGACCATAATGCATCATCAAGTTTCTTAGACCAATTCTTTCTAGACCTATTAACAGTCTTTTGCAAAATTAATTTGAGCTCTCTATTGCTCAACTCTACTTGACCACTAGACTGAGGGTGATAAGGAGATGCAATTCTATGATTAACATCATATTTAGCAAGCATTTTACGGAAAGCACCATGAATAAAGTGTGAACCACCATCAGTCATTAAATATCTAGGGACTCCAAACCTCGGGAAAATAACTTCCTTAAGCATTTTAATAGAAGTGTTATGATCAGCACTACTAGTTGGAATAGCTTCTACCCACTTAGTAACGTAATCAACAGCAACTAGAATATGTGTGTATCCATTAGAGGCAGGAAAAGGTCCCATATAATCAAAGCCCCAAACATCAAACGGTTCAATAACAAGAGAATAATTCATAGGAATTTCTTGACGTCTACTAATATTACCAATTCTTTGACATTCATCACAAGACAAGACAAACTTACGGGCATCCTTGAAGAGAGTAGGCCAATAAAAACCAGATTGCAATACCTTATGTGCAGTTCTATCTCCAGCATGGTGTCCTCCATAAGACTCGGAGTGACACTTGCGTAGGATCTGTTCCTGTTCATGCTCAGGTACACAACGTCTAATAACACCATCTACTCCTTCTTTATAAAGATGTGGGTCATCCCAAAAGTAATGTCTCAAGTCATAGAAAAACTTTTTCTTTTGCTGGTATGTGAAGCTAGGTGGTATAAACTTAGCAACAATATAATTAGCATAATCAGCATACCATGGAGTACTACGAGAAGTACTTATAACATTTAATTGTTCATCAGGAAAGCTATCATTAATAGGTAGTGGGTCATCAAGAACATTCTCTAACCTAGACAAGTTGTCTGCAACGGGGTTCTCAGCTCCCTTTCTATCAACAATATGCAAATCAAATTCTTGTAGCAAGAGAACCCATCTAATAAGTCTAGGTTTAGCATCTTTCTTTTCCATAAGGTATTTAATAGCAGCATGATCAGTTGAATAGTTACTTTAGAATCAACAATATAAGATCTGAACTTATCACAAGCAAATACAACTGCTAAAAGCTCTTTTTCAGTAGTAGCATAATTTCTTTGAGCATTGTCTAGAGTCTTACTAGCATAATGAATAACATTTAATTTCTTATCAACTCTTTGCCCTAGAACAACACCTACAGCATAATCACTAGCATCACACATAATTTCAAAGGGTAAATTCCAATCAGGTGGCTGAACAACAGGTGCAGAGACTAATGCTTTCTTAAGTATTTCAAATGCTTCTACACAATCATCATCAAAGACAAATGGTATATCTTTTTGCAATAAATTAGTCAGAGGCCGAGAAATTTTTGAGAAGTCCTTAATGAACCTCCTGTAAAATCCGGCGTGACCAAGGAAACTTCTTATACCTTTGATGTCCTTGGGACATGGCATCTTTTCAATAGCATCAACCTTGGCTTTATCAACTTCAATACCTCTTTCAGAAACTTTGTGCCCCAAGACAATACCTTCATTAACCATAAAGTGGCACTTTTCCCAATTCAAGACAAGATTAGTTTCTTCACATCTCTGCAAAACTCGATCAAGATTGCTCAAGCAATCATCAAAAGAGGAACCATAGACGGAAAAGTCGTCCATGAAAACCTCACAAATCTTTTCACAAAAGTCAGAGAATATAGCCATCATGCATCTTTGAAAGGTAGCAGGTGCATTACATAAACCAAAAGGCATACGTCTATAAGCAAAAGTACCAAAAGGGCATGTAAAAGTAGTCTTTGATTGATCTCTAGCCGACACAGGTATTTGAGAGAAACCAGAATAACCATCTAGAAAGCAATAGTGTGTATGTTTGCATAATCTTTCTAGCATTTGATCAATAAAAGGTAAGGGGTAATGATCTTTCTTAGTAGCTTTATTTAATTTGCGGAAATCAATTACCATCCTATAACCTGTGATAATTCTTTGTGGAATCAATTCATCTTTATCATTAGGAACAACAGTAATACCTCCCTTCTTAGGGACACAATGGACAGGACTTACCCACTCACTATCAGCAACGGGATAGATTATACCTGCCTCCAGAAGCTTTAGTATTTCTTTTCTTACCACTTCTTTCATTTTAGGATTCAGACGTCGTTGAGGATCACGAACTGGTTTGGCATCTGCTTCCAAATTTATTTTATGTTGACATAGAGTGGGACTAATGCCCTTAAGATCATCAAGAGTATATCCAATAGCAGCACGATGCTTCTTCAGAGTTTTCAATAATCTTTCTTCTTCATGCTCTGAAAGGTTAGCACTAATAATAACAGGATATATCTTCTTTTCATCAAGATAAGCATATTTAAGATTATCAGGCAAAGGTTTAAGCTCAAACACGGGATCACCCTTGGGTGGAGGAGGATCCCCTAAAATTTCAACAGGCAAATTGTGTTGCAGAATAGGTTCCTGTTTAAAGAATACTTCATCTATTTCCCTTCTTTCATTCATGAACATATCATTTTCATGGTCTAGCAAATAGTGTTCTAAAGGATCACTAGGAGGTACGGCAATAGAAGCAAGACCAATAATTTCATCCTTACTAGGTAACTCTTCCTCACGATGTTGTTTACTAAATTTAGAGAAATTAAACTCATGAACCATATCATCCAAGCCAACAGTAACAACATTCTTTGTGCAATCTATGGTAGCATTGACAGTATTTAAGAAGGGTCTACCAAATATAATGGGACAAAAGCTATCTTGTGGGGAACCAAGAACAAGAAAATCAGCAGGATATTTAGTTTTCCCACACAAGACTTCAACATCTCTAACAATTCCCATTGGTGAAATAGTATCTCTATTAGCAAGTTTAATTGTGACATCAATATCTTCTAACTCAACAGGTGCAATGTCATTCATAATTTCTTTGTATAAGTCAATAGGTATTGCACTAGCACTAGCACCCATATCACATAAGCCATGATAACAATGATCTCCTATTTTAACAGAAATAACAGGCACGCCTACCACAGGTCTATGTTTATCTTTATCACAAGGTTTAGCAATTCTAGCAGTTTCACCTTCGAACTGAATAACATGCCCATCAATATTATCAGACAAGAGATCTTTAACAATAGCAATATTAGGTTCTACTTTAACTTGCTCAGGAGGTGTATAAGTTCTAATATTGCTTTTACGAACAACAGTTGAAGCTTTAGCATGATCCTTTATTCTAACAGGGAAAGGTGGTTTCTCAACATAAGAAGTAGGAACAATAGGATCATTATAAGTGACAGTCTTTTCTTCAACTTTAATAGGTGCAGCTACTTTTACTTCTATGGGAGGATGATATTTAAACCACTTCTCCTTAGGGAGATCAACATAAGTAGCAAAAGATTCACAGAAAGAAGCTACTATCTCAGAGTCAAGTCCATATTTAGTGCTAAACTTACGGAAAATATCGGTGTCCATAAAAGATTTAACACAATCAAACTTAGGTGTCATACCTGACTCCTTACCTTCGTCGAGGTCCCAATCTTCAGAGTTGCGTTTAATTCTATCCAATAAATTCCATCTGAATTCAATAGTCTTCATCATAAAAGAGCCAGCACAAGAAGTATCGAGCATGGTGCGATTGTTATCAGAAAGCCGAGCATATAAATTTTGAATAATCATTTCTCTTGAGAGCTCATGATTGGGGCATGAATATAACATTGATTTAAGCCTCCCCCAAGCTTGAGCGATGCTTTCTCCTTCGCGAGGCCAGAAATTATATATATAATTGCGATCACGATGAACAAGATGCATAGGGTAATACTTTTGATGAAATTCCAACTTCAATCTTTTATAGTCCCATGATCTCATATCATCACATAGCCTATACCATATCAATGCGTCTCCCTTCAAAGATAAAGGGAAGACCTTCTTCTTAGCAACATCATCGGGTATACCTGCAAGCTTAAATAATCCACAAACTTCATCCACATATATTAAGTGCTCATCAGGATGCTTTGTTCCATCTCCTGTAAAAGGGTTAGCTAGCAGTTTTTCCATCATACCCGAAGGAAATTCAAAAGGAGTTTCATTTTCAATAGGTTCAGTAGGTTGAGGAGCAACTCTTTGCTCTACTGGACGGGGTGAAGATACCCCGAACAAGCCCCTCAGAGAATTACTTTCCATAGTAACAAGTGACAGTAAATTTCAGCACACTATATAAATTTTTCCTTACCAAATTCCACCTACCAAAGGCGCTACACTCCCCGGCAACGGCGCCAGAAAAGAGTCTTGATGACCCACAAGTATAGGGGATCTATCGTAGTCCTTTCGATAAGTAAGAGTGTCGAACCCAACGAGGAGCAGAAGGAAATGATAAGCGGTTTTCAGCAAGGTATTCTCTGCAAGTACTGAAATAAGTGGTAACAGATAGTTTTGTGATAAGATAAATTGTAACGAGCAACAAGTAACAAAAGTAAATAAAGTGCAGCAAGGTGGCCCAATCCTTTTGTAGCAAAGGACAAGCCGGAACAAACTCTTATAATAGGAAAAGCGCTCCCGAGGACACATGGGAATATCGTCAAGCTAGTTTTCATCACGTTCATATGATTCGCGTTCGATACTTTGATAATTTGATATGTGGGTGGACCGGTGCTTGGGTGCTGTTCTTACTTGAACAAGCATCCCACTTATGATTAACCTCTATTGCAAGCATCCGCAACTACAACAAAAGTATTAAGGTAAACCTAACCATAGCATGAAACATATGGATCCAAATCAGCCCCTTACGAAGCAACGCATAAACTAGGGTTTAAGCTTCTGTCACTCTAGCAACCCATCATCTACTTATTACTTCCCAATGCCTTCCTCTAGGCCCAAATAATGGTGAAGTGTTATGTAGTCGACGTTCACATAACACCACTAGAGGCTAGACAACATACATCTTATCAAAATATCAAACGAATACCAAATTCACATGACTACTAATAGCAAGACTTCTCCCTTGTCCTCAGGAACAAACGTAATTACTCACAAAGCATATTCATGTTCATAATCAGAGGGGTAATAATATGCATATAGGATCTGAACATATGATCTTCCACCAAATAAACCAACTAGCATCAACTACAAGGAGTAATCAACACTACTAGCAACCTACTAGCACCAATCCCGGACTTTGAGACAAGAATTGGATACAAGAGATGAACTAGGGTTTGGAGATGAGATGGTGCTGGTGAAGATGTTGATGGAGATTGCCCTCTCCCGATGAGAGGAGCGTTGGTGATGACGATGGTGATGATTTCCCCCTCCGGAGGGAAGTATCCCCGGCAGAACAGCTCTGCCGGAGCTCTAGATTGGATCCGCCAAGGTTCCGCCTCGTGGCGGCGGAGTCTCGTCCCGAAAAGTTCCTTCTTATTTTTTTCTCATCGAAAGACTTCATATAGGAGAAGATGGACGTCGGAGAGCCACCAGGGGGCCCACGAGGTAGGGGGCGCCCTAGGGGGCGCCCCCACCCTCGTGAGCAGGGTGTGGGCCCCCTGGCCTTCATCTTTGGCGAGGATTTTTCTTTATTTATTTTAAGATGTTCCGTGGAGTTTCAGGACTTTTGGAGTTGCGCAGAATAGGTCTCTAATATTTGCTCCTTTTCTAGCCCAGAATTCCAGCTGCCGGCATTCTCCCTCCTTATGTAAACCTTGTAAAATAAGAGAGAATAGCCATAAGTATTGTGACATAAAGTGAAATAACAGTCCATAATGCAATAAATATCGATATAAAGCATGATGCAAAATGGACGTATCAATGGCCTATCTTATTCACCGACCAAGGTGCTTGCTCTAACTTGGCAAGGTTGTATTGGTCGGACATATTTTGCATATGACTGAGGGGGTCCTGGACTAAGGGGTCCTCGGTCGTCCGACCTATTCGACATGGGCCGGACTGATGGGCTGTGAAGATACAAGGACCGAAGACTCTACCCGTGTCCGGATGGGACTCTACTTTTCGTGGAAGGCAAGCTTGGCGTCCAAATATGAAGATTCCTTCCTCTGTAATCGACCTTATGTAACCCTAGATCCCTATGGTGTCTATATGAATCGGAGGGCTAGGTCCATAAATAGATCCCTATAATCATAGTCAGACAAGCTAGACTTTTAGGGTTTAGCCATTGCGATCTCGTGGTAGATCAACTCTTGTAATACTCATAGTCATCAAGATCAATCAAGCAGGAAGTAGGGTATTACCTCCATAGAGAGGGCCCGAACCTGGGTAGACATTGTGTCCCCTGTCTCCTGTTACCATCGACCTTAGACGCATAGTTCGGGACCCCCTACCTGAGATCCGCCGGTTTTGACACCGACATTGGTGCTTTCATTGAGAGTTCCACTTTGCCATCATCAAAAGGTTTGATGGCTCCTTCAATCATCTACAACGACGTTGTCCAAGGGGAAGTCTTCCTCCCCGGACAGATCTTCATGTTCGGCGGCTTCGCACTGCGGGCCAACTCGCTTGGCCATCTGGAGCAGATTGAAAGCTACGCCCTTGGCCATCAGGTCAGATTTGGAAGCTTGAACTACGTCGGGGATATCCATCGAGACTTGATCTTCAACGGATTCAAGACCACGGCAGCCGCTCCCTCCCACCACGATGAACATGACATAAATCTATCATCGGACCATACCCAGGAGATAGTACCTGTAGCTGCTCTGGCCCTAGATCTGGAGCAGATCGCGCCATCCGAAGACGGGAAGCTCAACCCCACCGAGGAAGTTGCAAACTCAGCGGCGTTGGAGCCACACACAGATCTAACTTCAAGTGATATTTGTGTCACCGGAACCATGGACTCGCCTTCGGCTACAGGTTCCGAACCTTGTGCGCCCACATACGCCGAGCTTGATCGATCATCGATCATCGAATTCAACTCCGCGGACATCTTCTGGCAATCGCCTTTGGGCGACGTGTTAAACTGATTAAGAGCACTATCCTTAGCGGGGGGCTCATAGCCGAATTATACGGTTCAAACTAGAGGCTGATGACGGAGAATTTCGCTTCCCACCCACTGCCCACTTTATAGCCACTATCGAAGACTTAACTGACACGCTCGATTAGGGCTCCGACAACATAGACAGTATGGACAATGATGCCGGAGAAGAAGAGGCCCAAAACACGCCATTTACCAGACGCTGGACGACCACTTCCTCGTATGACGTATACATGGTGGATGTACCAAAAGAGAATAGCAGCGATGACAAGGAAGAACCAGTTGAGGATAAACTTCCCGAGACATAACCAAAGCACTGGCGTCAGCACCGCCGCTCTAAGTCACGCCGCAGCAAAGACAGAAACATCGGCACAAGAGAAGACAACACTCCGGATGGTGCCGAAGACAATGAAGACCCTGTTCAGCCAACTTCCGAACAAGATGAATGGGGAGATGGGCAAGTTAGCCCTGGTGAACAGGCCACACACAAAGATTCTGAGGATAGTAATTATCTTCCACTCTCCAAGGATAAGGTGAGCCTCGTGTCGGGAGTTGGGTGCGACATATGCCAATGGATGGCTTATCATGGTGGGGGCGAGTAGAACGTCGCCGGTGCCTGGAAATGGGATGAGGCGTAGACATGAACGCCGGCGTACTTTACCCAGGTTCGGGGCTCTCCTAGGATATAGCACCCCTAGTCCTGCTCTGCGGGGTCTCCACATGATCACTAAGGCAAAGTGAATACAAGGGTGCTCCTTGAGCTGTATGCCGATGGTAGGAGAAGGCAGGGTAGGCTCTCTCCCCCCTCTAGGAATTGGTCTAGTTCTAATGGTTCGGAACCCTTTGCATGGGTTCCCTGGGGGGGTTTATATAGGCCTACCCCCAGGGGTACAATGGTAAACTGCTTGGGCGCAGGGCCCAGCCACCAGTCTCTTTGCCCGCCGGCCCTTTCACTGACTGCTGGGGCCCGCCAACTGGCGGGCCCCGCCGACTGGTCTGGTACAAAGCCGACAAGTCGTACCGGCCACTTGCGGGTCTTGCCGGCTGCTGATTACTGTAGTCGTGCCTCTGATGACGCAGGGTTGGTCATGGGGTCGTGGCTACAGCCCCGTCATCTGGGGGTGATCACTGTAGCCACTCCCTATCTCGTCTGGTTAATGGCGCGGGGAACCCGTGGGAGGGGCAGGCTGACCCCCGGGGGCCGGCTCCCTATGGGTCTGACTGGTGGCGCTCTTGCCGTCTTCTCGACTCTCACTGAATGGTAGGGCCCGTCATCCGTGGACCATACTGACAGGCTGTCATGGGCACAAGACTTCGCCCACTATTGCTAATGTCAGGGATGGCATGGCAACATTGCCGCGCCAGACGGAGATCTTCGTTGGTACAGCGCATTGTGGCCTAGCCATCTGCTAGAAAAGGGGAGGGAGTGGGCTTCACTGTTGCCACTCCCTGTCCCATCCCCCTGATGAGGGCACGGGCTTTGTTGGTGCCGTGGGCTGACTCTCGGCGGCTGGCTTCTCGGGAAGCCGCCAGGAGGGAGTTGGCCGGTCTTGACCTCGCCTTTGGGACTCGGATGCATGCGGGCAGCCGACTGTTCCTTCAGCTATCCTCCAGAAGGCGGCTCTTCATCTGTCGTCTCGAGGGGCGCAGCCAGCCTTGCTGTCTTGAAAGGTTTTGGGCCTTGGGTTAGCCTACCCGTGGCCCATTACTCCGACAGTAGTCCCCGAAGCTGACGAGGCACCGCGGGCAACCAGCCGAGGAGCCTCAGCAGTTTCTTTCTCTGAGTATTTGAGGTGAAATCCTCGTTCGGCCTCTGCAGGGCCGACTGGCAAGAGTCGGACTCACCCAATTTGACTTGTCCAAAAAATTTCGAATGCCCCAGCGGGATCCCAGTGGCGTGCTTGCTAAGCTTCTAGGCCACCACCCATTTTGGGCTTGTCACGCAGCAACAAGCGGCCAGGCCAGTCTGGCCATCGACATGTGCGACGGGACATGCCTACGGGAGGGGCCCGCCACTACCGCGCCTCGGCGCGCGAGCGGATCCGCTGCGGCCGGAGTGGACGGTTGAGGTTCCCGCGGAGTTACTGTGCATAGTAACTTTGCGCGATAAACGTGGGGGGGTGTGGGGTAGTGGGCGCAGTAGATCCCACAACCGCCCCCTCGGCTTCTTAGCCCATGAGGCTATAAGTAGGGGGAGGAGGGGGAGCGCCGGAGCACGCGCGTCCCTCCTCCTCATTGCTTCTTCTTCTTCTTCTCTCTCACTGCTGCACCTCAAGCTACGTCGAGTGCCGCGGTGGTCTGCTCACAATGAGCTCTTCCTCCGCCATCACGCCCCCTACGGCGCACTCTGGCACCTGGGACGATTCGGAGGTCCACAACGATCACGTCGATTTTCTCCGCAAGACGCGTCGGCTGCCTGGCGAGGACCTCGTGCGGGTCCGCCTCGCGCGGAGGGGGGAGATCTCGTCGGCGCCGCAGGAGGGTGAGCGGGTCGTCTTCCGCTCGCACTGCCTACATGGCCTAGGCTTACCGGCAAGCAGCTTCTTCCGCTCTTTCCTTGAGTTCTATGGACTCCAGCTTGCACCAACTCACCCCCAACACTGTGGTGCTGCTGTCCGCCTTCGTCACCTTGTGCGAAGGCTTCCTCGGCATTCTCCCCACCATCGAGCTCTAGGGGGAGCTCTTCTACTCCAAGCTCGGCACCCAGGCCGCGGGCGTGTCGGCTTAGTGCGGTGCGTTCATCACCGTGCAGAGGTCGGGGGCCGACAACCCGTTTCCCTCCATCAAGCTGATAAAGTCGGTGAAGATGTGGCAACGGTCGTACTTCTACGTGAAGAACGTATCCGCGGAGGGTGATTGGGTCAATCTGCCGGCCTACGTAGCTGGTCCGCCGGTGCGGAGGCAACCCAACTGGTCGCATCGGGCCAGGACGCTGACGCTCGCAGGAGCCGGTGTCGTCGCGCGACTTCGAGTGCTGACGCAATCAGAGGGCCTGACCGGGCCAGATTTGTTGGCCACCTTCATGGCGCGCCGAGTGCTCCCACTCTAAAGTCGCCCCCACATGATTTGTCAGATGAGCGGCCATCGGGACCCGAGTCGGATGTGCACCAAGGAAGCGGCGCAGCGGGTGGCCCGAGACTTGGGGCCAGTCTCGAGGACTGGCCTGACGATGACGAGGAGGTCGCCCCGCTCCACCAGCCGGGAGCCGGCCAGCCGGGCGCGAGCTCGGCCGCCGCGCCGGACGCCCAAGGCGGTGCTAAGAAGCGCAGGGCCGGGACGAGCCTGTTCGGCAGCCGGCCGAAGAAGCCCAATGGCTCGGCCGCGGCGACCAAGAGGGACGAAGCGACCGCAAAGGCCAACCGCTTCCGCAAGGTGGTGAAGGCGCCACATCTGATTTTGGCGTAAGTGCTACCTCCCTTTGCACCTTCACATTTGTGAGTTGACTCTGTCTGAAATTCCTTTGCTTTATATTCTCAACTTTTAGGGCCCCGGTCTCTCTTGAGAAGTCGGCCGCCGGCTCCGTCGTGAAGTCGGCAAAGACCTCCTCCACCACCCGGCGGATTGATCCGGCCGCCGACCTCCGGGAGGCGACATAGCGGAACGCGCGGGAGGCACGCGAGGAGCGGGAAGCCGCCCGCCAGAAGAAGGCGGAAGCCAACAAGGCAGAGGCCGCCGCCCTGAAGAAGCTGGCGGAAGCCGAGGCCGCCAACGCGGAGAAGAAGCGCCCTGAAGAAGCCACACACCGCCAGTCGGCGGTGTTCGTCGTCCCCCTGAACTCTGCGCCGCTACCACCGGAGTTCAGGAGCACACTGGGGAAGTCGGCGACGAGAATCCGGTCATGGAGAAGGATGCCGACGGCACTGCCACGCAAGACATAATCGTGCCGCCACCGCCGCCCTCTGGGAGCGCGCCAGGCGGGCAGCCGGCAGACCCGCCGTTGCCGCCAACTGAAGGCGTGGTGGTGACAGGCCTGGCTCTCGAGGTCAGCACGCCGACGCGCCGCCGTCTTGCGAAGGCGGCCTCGGCACCGCGCCCTCTGGAGACCGATGCCATGAGCTCCACGATCCTGGATACCGATGTGACAAGCACCGTGCCCACTGGGTGGGTGCGGGGAGGCAGGACGGGCCCGTTGAACCGGGCGCTTTTGGATGTCCAAGCCAAGCTCCGAGCCGAAGGTGACGCCATCAAGGAATGCACCAAGGCGTATCTTGCGTTGCGAGCAGCCATCCGGGTACGCGTCCTTCCTTTTTTGCGTTTGTTTCTTGTTCTTCTTTGTGGGGGCGCGCCAGCGCACCCACTGGGTGTAGTCCCCGAGTTCCGGGCCGGCTGCTGAGCAGGCGGCTCAGAACTCTAATCGGTGAGTTCTAAGTACCAACATTTTGTCTGAAATTTTGATGCATGATTACCACAATCTTCGCGTGACCGCCTTCAACGCCAATGTTGAGGAGCTGGCCAAGCGGACCGCTGACTTGTCGGACAGCCGGGGTGAGTCCTCTTCCTTCTCTGCGGGGGCGCGCTGGCGCACCCGCGGGCTATAGTCCCGAAAATTCGGGCCAACTGCTGAGCAGTCGAGCCAGATCTCCCCAGCGACCTTTTTTCTTTGGTTGATGATTCCTTTCTTCGCGGGGGGGCGCTGGCGCACCCCCGGGCTGTAGTCCCCGGGATCCGGGCCAACTGCTGAGCAATCGGGCCGGATCTCCCTAGCGATCCTTCTTCCTTGTTGACGACTGACACCCCTCCTTCTTCTTTAGAGGCCAACACCGCCCTGCAGCAGCTGCTAGGTGAGGCCAACACCGCGCTGTGTGTCAAGGAGGAGGAGTGCGGCCGGCTGACTGAGGAGCGCGACCGGCTGGCTACTTAGCTGGCAGAGCAGAAGGAGCTACTCCAGGAGGCCCAGAAGGAGGCGGAGGACAAGGAGACCGCCCTCCTTGCCGAATTCGCGTCCGAGCGTTCCTCCTGGACCGACACGGAGACGGCGCTGGTCTCCGACTTCCACGCAATCGAAGATCTCGTTGACGGTGAGCTTCCCCTCATTTTCCTTTTCTAAGCTGCCTACTGCTAGTTGAGTCAGCCTATAGTTTTTAACCTTGCTCTTCGTTCTTCTTCCTCGACAGACTTCTTCCCCGGCCATTCGGACGCCGCCAATCAAGCCATCGAGGCTGGTCGTGAAGGGCGGAGGGCGGACGGCGCACAGATCGCCGCCAACGCCCCCCAAACTCTTGGCGAGCAAATCCTTAGCATCGAGGCCTGCCTTCGGCCGGCCCATCGGATGCTGCGCCGACTTCAACGTGTCGGTGCCCAGGCGATTGCCACCCTGTGGCCGGATATGCAGGAACCACACACCCCCAGTCGGGCTGTCGACTGGCTGGAGGTAGCAGTCGGCCGTCTTGAGGCCTGGAAGGGCTCTTCGGCTTGGGCTGGAGCGCGTCGGGCCTTAGAGTTCACCAAGGCGTGGTACCCTGGGCTGAGTCTAGCCCAGCTAGCAACGTTCTGGCTGGAAGCTCAGGCGGAGTTGGCGGTCATGGAAGACGATCTCGTCAGGCGCGCCACGTCGATCGCCGAATTCACCGATACCAGCGTCTTCATCCCAAAGTGGGCTGAAAACGGCGAGGAGGCGCCGCCAGAGTGGTTCGGGGTGAACTCGGACGACGGCGAGGACTCGGCGGAGGTGATTGACTCCAGTGGCGAAGAAGAAGGCGAGGAGGAGGAAGGAGACGAGGAGGAGGCGCCAGAAGTCGGAGTAGACGGCCAGCCCCAGCTCGACCGCGCCTCTAGCAACGATTCGCGCCCAACCGAGCCAGCTGCCGCCAGAGGTGATCAAGCGGAGACCAACCAGCCAGCTGCCCCGCCAACTGGCACCGCCGACCCCTCCGGTCCTCTGAGTCCATCCACGGTTTCCTAGGCTGCCACTTTATCTTTGTTTTTACCTGCTTTAATAATCTCAATGAACTTGCTATTTTGCACAATTCCACCCACGGGGTGTATCTTGTACTTCTGTTTGAGGATTCGGCCAAGGGCCTTTTCTAAGTAAATATTTATCCGCGTTCTATCTCTTCTTGCTTATTGCTCTTTGGCTTTTTCCTTTGCCGCCTTCCCTTGGATGTCGTCTTGCCAGTCGGACGGCCGCTCTGCAGACTGCTGCTGGATCAAGTACTTAGCTTCTCTGGGAAGGCAAGTACTTAGTCGTTTAGAGTTTTTAGCAAGTTAATTTAGAGAATGGCGAGCCGACTGCTCAAGAGTCGGTTGTAAAATGCTAGAAACCGGCTTAAACTATGTGCATGCTTTGAGTCCTTAGCCATTTTTCATGTGGAAACCCATTCTACCTTACTCCTACCCACCAGACAGTCGCTCTGCGATCTGCGGCTTCTAACAGGAGACGGCTTAAGTGCCCCACACTACTTGTCCTGTTGCAGGAAGTCATTTCGTAGTTTAAGATGGCAAGTCCCCGGGCCAACTAGTCGAACCCGGTGCCAAGCGGTATAACAAAGAATAACATACTCATAGGCATAACTCTTATCATATAGATAAAAGAGGGCAGTCCCCGAGCTCTTCTCGAGGGGCCCGAGGTCTTCGTACTTTAATCCAAAAGGTAGCATGGTACATACTGCATTAACTGTAAAATCTTCGGAGGAGGTTTGCATTCCATGGTCACTCCGTCTCTTTACCAGAGTCGTCCCTCTTGCGTGCTCGGGGCTTCTGAGCATCCATCAGGTAGTAGGAGTCGTTGCCCAACACTTTGCTGAAGATGAAAGGGCCTTCCCAAGGTGCTGAGAGCTTGTGCTGGCCGGCTGTTCGCTGAATCAGCCAGAGCACAAGGTCTCCTTCTTGGAAAGATCTCGGCTTGACCTTCCGGTTGTAGTATCGGCGTAGGCTCTACTGGTAGATGCTGGACTGGCTGAGTGCCAACAGCCGGCCCTCTTCCAACAGGTCGGCGCCATCTTGATGTGCTTCTTCTGCTTCCTCTTTGGTGTACATGGTGATTCGAGGGAGTCAAATTCTATGTCTGTTGTGATGACGGATTCAACACCGTAGACGAGGAAGAAGAGCGTGAAGCCAGTTGACTTGATTGGAGTCGTGCGCAAGCTCCAGAGGACGGCTGGCAACTCGTCAAGCCAGCAGCCTGCCGAGCGCTCCAGAGGCTCGACCAGCTGAGGCTTGATGCCGGACAGGATTAGGCCGTTTGCTCGCTCTACCTGGCCGTTGGACTGCGGGTGGGCAACGGATGCTAAGTCCAGTCGGATGCCCTGCGTCGCGCAGAAATAGGCCAAGGCACCTTTGGCAAAGTTCATGCCGTTGTCGGTGATGATGTTGTGCGCTAGCCGTACCGAATTGTGATGTCGGAGATGAAGGTCACAGCAGTCGGACCATTCAACTTCTTGATTGGTTTTGCTTCTATCCACTTGGTGAACTTGTCCACCGCGATGAGTAAGTTTGTCAAGCCGCCTCATGCCGTCTTGAATGGTCCTACCATGTCCAGGCCCCAAATAGCAAAGGGCCAGGCATTGGGAATAGTCTTGAGTGCAGAAGCCGGTTGGTGTGGCTTAGAGCGGAACTTCTGGCACCCCTTGCAATGGGAATAATCTTGGCGGAAGGCTCTGGCGACGAGTGCTCTTGAAGCCGCGTGGTGGCCACACTCACCTTGATGGATGTCTTTGAGAATTGTTTGGCCTTGCTCCGACTCCATGCAGCGCTGGTAGACACCAGTGATACTGCACCTTATGAGCTCTCTGTTGACTATGGTGTAGGCTACCGCCCGGCATTGTAGTTGACGAGCTAAGATCTCATCACTTGACAGCTCTTTGTTCACCGGGAATTTGAGGATGGGCTCAGCCCATGATGGTGCTGTAATTTTTGCAACCGTCAGGACTGCGACTTGGATGAGAGCGGCTGGGCCGGGAGGTGGTGGGCTGGAGTCAGCAGCCGCTTGCTATGTCGATGAAGTCCCCGGGCCGACTGGCGCTGTCCCCGGACCGGGCTCTAGAGTCTTCAGGCCGACCGCCGCAGTCCCCGGCCCGGGTGCGACTGCCACGATCCCTGCGCCGTCCACCGGAATATTCGTGCTGTCTGCGGGGGCCTTGGAGTTGGATCCGACTGCTTCAGGAGGAGCTGGTACGAAGATAGAGTCCGACTCTGGCGATGGCTTGACAGACGGCTTTAGGAGGTGATGAAGGGCGACGCCGGACGGTATTGCTTGTCGGGTGGAGCCGATTCATGCCAGGGCGTCTGCTTGGTCATTGTTGTTTCTTGGCACATGGAGAAACTCGCACCCCTCAAAATATCCGCTGAGTTGCTACACGAGGAAGTGGTAGCTCACCATGTTTGCGTCTTTAGCGTCCCAATTGCCTGACGACTGCTGGACCACCAAGTAGGAGTCACCATAGCACAGGATCCGGCAGATGCCGAGCTCTTTGGCCAGCCGGAGCCTGTGAATGAGTGCCTCATATTCGGCGACATTGTTGTAGGCGGAAAAATGGATTTGCAACACATATTTGAGCTTGTCGCCTTTGGGAGAGGTGAGGACGATGTCGGCTCCCAAGCCGGTGCGCATCTTGGAGCCGTCAAAATGCATCCACCAATGGGTGGAGTCAGGCGCTGGCAGCAGATATTGGGTCTCGGCCCAGTCGACGAGGAAGTCGGCCAGCGCTTGTGACTTGATGGCGGTGCGAGGCTGGTAGTAGATGGTGTAGGGGGGCAAATCTATGGACCATTTGGCCACTCGGCCCGAAGCATCCCGGCTCCCGATGATCTCGGCTAGTGGAGCCGTGCAGACCACAATGATTGGATGCTCTTGGAAGTAGGGCTTCAATTTCTTGGCGGCAAAGTGCACGCCGTAGCACATCTTCTGATAGTGGGGGTAGTTTTGCTTGGAGGTCAACAGTACTTCACTCAAATAATATACCGGTCTCTGGACTGGTAGTGCCTTGCCTTCCTCCTTGCGCTCTACTACGATGACTATGCTGACTACTCGACTGGTGGCGGCGATGGAGAAGAGCATGGGTTCCTTAGAAGTCGGAGCCGCCAGGACCGGTGGAGTAGTCAACATCTTCTTCAGTTGGAGAAAAGCTTCGTCCGGCTTGTGGTTCCACTCAAAAGAAGTGGTCTTCTTCATGAGTTGGTATAGGGGGAGAGCCTTCTCGCCCAGCCGACTGATGAATCGGCTGATGGATGCCAAATAGCCGGTGAACTTTTGTACGTCCAGCAGTTGGCTGGGTACCTCCATCCTCTCAATAGCGTTGATCTTCATAGGGTTGCACTCTATGCCGCGTTCAGAGACCAGGAAGCCAAGGAGCTGGCCGGCTGGTACTCCGAAGACGCATTTCTCCGGATTGAGCTTGATTTGAAATCGGCGCAAGTTCTCAAAGGTCTCCTTGAGGTCTTCCAGTAGTGTTCCACACTTCTCTGTCTTCACCACCACATCGTCCACGTAAACATGAGCATTTCTGCCGAGTTGCTTGAGGAGGCACTTCTGCATGCAACGTTGGAAAGTGGCGCCGGCGTTCCTCAAGCCGAACGTCATGGTAAAGTAGCAGAAGGCTCCAAACGGGATGATGAAGGCGGTCTTCAGCCTATCGGCCGGGTTCAACTTGATCTGGTGATATCCCGAATATGCATCCAAGAAACTCAAGAGCTCACATCCGGCTGTGGAGTCTATCACTTGGTCGATCCTTGGCAAAGCGAACGGGTCCTTGGGACATGCTTTGTTGAGGCTATTGTAGTCAATACACATTCGCCATTGCTTGTTCTTCTTCAGTACTAGGACCGGATTGGCTAGCCATTCTGGAAAGAACACTTCCATGATGAAGCCGGCTGCAAGTAGCCAGGCTATCTCTTCTCCAACAACTCTTCTCTTCTCTTCTGACAGGCGGCGCAAAGGCTGCCTGGCTAGCTTGGCATCAAATCGGACGTGCAATTTGTGCTTGGCGAAATCCGTCGGGACACATGGCATGTCTTTGGGGGACCATGCGAAGATGTCCCGATTCTCACGAAGGAAATCGACGAGCTCGCCTTCCTATTTGCTGTCGAGGTTGGCGCCTACGATAGCGTACCTCTCTGGGTGCTTCGGGTCCAAAGGTATCTTCTTTGTTTATTTGGCCGGCTTGAACAAGCCCTCAGCTTCCGACTCCCTAGGATCGGGCGACATCTTTGGCTGTTTGCTTGCCATTGCCACAACCCGGTCAAGTAGCCGCTTCTCAGCTGCGATCATGAGGGACTCAGCCAGCCGACTGCTCTCTGCTGTGCAGGCGGACGACTTCTTGTAGTCGCCAGTTATGGTCAGAATCCCTTTGGAACTCGGCATCTTCATCTTGAGGTAGGCGTAGTGGGGGACAGCCATGAACCTGGCCAGGGCAGGCCGGCCAAGTAGCGCATGGTATGGGCTCTCCAGGTCCACCACTTCGAACAAAATTGACTCCGAAGAGGACGTCAATCAAGATCTTGCCGATTGGTGAGCAGGAAAGGCCAGGAACTATGCCATGGAACACTATCCGGCTGGACTGAAGCTGCCTCTATCTGATTCCTAGTTTCTCCATGGTATCCTTGTACAGGATGTTCATGCTGCTACCGCCGTCTATCAGGAATCTGGAGAAGCGAGCAGCTCGCTTGTCCGTGGCAAAGGTGGCGTCCAAAACCAAGGCGTAGGAGCCGGGTTTGGGCATTACTTCTGGGTGGTCACCTCTGCTCCAGCTGATGGACTTCTCAGACCAATGCATGAACTCTGGTGTGTCAAATGCTACTACATTCACCTCCTACTGCTACAGCCGCCTGCTGCGTCGATCATCGGCCACGTTGGTGAACACGACATAGGTTCCATGCTCTTCTGGGTACTCGTCTTGTATCGTGCCGACTGGTCTAACCGCAGGCTGCTCGGGCGGAGGGGGAGGCGGCTGCCCAGCAGGTGGGGGAGGCAAAAGGCCGTCTCCCTTGGCGATCTTGGTGAGCCAGTGGCACTTTCGAGTGGTGTGGTTGGACGGCTTCGCACCACTATGGAATTTGCAGGGTCCATCCAAAGTCTGCTCATATGAGAAGGCCGGCTGCCAGTTGGGCTTGCCGCCCTTCTGGCATTTGGGCGGAGGCTGCCCTTCCGGCTGCTGGTCTTCGACTGTCGCCACCTGCCGACTGGTGGAAGTCGGTTGTGGGGCTTTGCGCTTGTGGTCCTTCTGCTGTTGACGCCGACTAGTATCTCCAGCCGGGGTTCGAGGAGCCCGAGGAGCCACCTTGCCTGTCGCACTAACTTGAATCTCCGTCTTCATGGAGGAGTCGGCCGTGGCATATTTGTCTGATATGATCAGCAGCTCGCCGAGGGTCTCCGGCTCATCGCAGAGAAGCCTGTGCTTGAGGAGGGTGCCCTCTCGGCAGCCCATAGTGAAGTACTCAATGGCCTGCACCTCGTGCACGCCCTCGCAGGAGTTGCGGAGCTCGGCCCAGCGCGTGAGGTAGTCGCGAGCTGATTCGTCGGGGCCTTGCACGCACAAGGAGAGCTGGCGAGGTGTAGGAGGCCGCTTGTACGTGCTGGTGAAGTTGCGGACGAAAGCATCGGTGAAGTCGACCCAACTGTTGATGCTGTGGGGCCTTAAGCTGTTCAGCCACGTCCAGGCCATGCCCTGGAGCATGAGAGGAACGTACTTCACGGCAACACGCTTGCCGTTTGCTATGCTGACGGACGTGGTGTAGTCGACTAGACAGTCTTCCGGCTTCACGGAGCCGATGTATTTGGGTGTGTCTCTGGGGAGCGTGAACCCTTTGGGGAAGGGCTCATCTCGGATGCGAGGGCCGAAACACGGCGGACCCAACTCATCTTCTTCCTCAAGCGCCAGGGATCGGTGGAGATGGTCAATCCGGTGGCGGGCGTCATTCTCTCCGACTCCCTCTCGGCGGCCAAGGCGGTCGCCGAGCGTTGGGTGATCAACAGGCAGTGGGGAGAATCGCCTTTCCCTCCAAGGGGGAGGAGGCGGACAGTCGTCCCGTCGTTCCACCGTTCTTGGGCGGCCGTCTCGATTGCGCTCTATAGTGATGCGAGTCCGACTGCGGCTGGCAGCCAGCTCCTTGTCCTTTCTTCCACGGACGCCGACAGTCGGCGTCCGAAATGTCGCGCCTTGGTTTCGGGGGGAGGCAGGTTGTCATTTTGTCGGTGCGGCGCATCAGTTCGGCAGACGGCCTTGTTCTGCTCTGCAGCTGAGTCAAGGAGTCGCTGGACGCGCTCCGTCATCAAGCGATGTTCTTCGCCCTCGAACTTGTCCAACTCGTCAGCCGCCGCCTGGGCGGCTCGAATGTTCTCCGCAGGCGTGGCGTAAACGGGGCGATTTTGCCCCGAACAGGTCAGCGATCGCCACGCCGCGCTACTGGACCGTGCTAAGGCGGCTAGGCCCAGCTGGAGCCGGCGTGCTGCCCACAGCACGGTCCATCTCGCGCTAGTAGGCCTCTGATAGGCATCTCATGCTGGCCAGCTTTTTGGCGCCTTTGACTAGCTGAAGGCGGCGTGCCTCCAGTGTCTCGGCGTTGGTGTCTTCGGGAATGGGCGCTGCCAGGTCTTGCAGCGCCGTGTTGAGCGGGTCATAATCACCCCCACTGGAGTGCTCGTCATGATCAATGACAAGCACTTCCGTGACGGTGCTTCTTGCCGATCTCCGCGCAAGGGAGCGGCTCGTCATAGACCACCACGTTGGCGGGGAATGTGTCAAGCCACGCGGTGTCGGAGTCGACCAACATTGGATCAGTGGAGCCTACAGACTCCAAGTTCCCAGATGGCTTGCTGGCGACGTGGAGTTGATCGAGGAGGCCCGCGAGGAGGCTCTTGGGGCCACCTGTGCCTGCGTCGGACGCGGGCTCGTCGGAGAGGCGGACCTCGCCGACAAGATCAGCGAGGCAACTAGCTGCACAGGCGATTTCAGCGACATGCAGCGTGCCGGCGCAGACTCCGTCTGGCTTGCCGGGCTGGCTGCGCTTGTCAGGGAGGAAGAGGGTTCCCATCTAGAACAGGTCTCCGGACGACGGTGCACCTGGCCCCATGGTGGGCACCAAATGTCGGGGGTTGCGTGCGATATATGCCAATGGATGGCTTATCATGGTGGGGGCAAGTAGAATGTCGCCGGTGCCTGGAAATGGGATGAGGCGTAGACACGAACGCCGGCGTACTTTACCCAGGTTCGGTGCTCTCCTAGGAGATAACACCCCTAGTGCTGCTCTGCAGGGTCTCCGCATGATCACTAAGGCAAAGTGAAAACGAGGGTGCTCCTCGAGCTGTATGCCGAAGGTAGGAGAAGGCAGGGTAAGCTCTCTCCCCCTCTAGGAACTGGTCTAGTTCTAATGGTTCGGAACCCTTTGCATGGGTGCGCTGGGGGTTTATATAGGCCTACCCCAGGGGTACAATGGTAAAATGCTTGGGCGCAGGGCCCAGCCGTCAGTCTCTTCACCCGCCGGCCCTTCTGCTGACTGTTGGGGCCCGCCGACTGGCAGGCCCCGCCGACTGGTCTGGTACGAAGCTGACAGGCCGTACCCGCCGCTTGCGGGTCTTGCCGGCTTCTGTTTACTGTAGTCGTGCCTCTGATGACGCAGGCTTGGTCATGGGGTCGTGGCTACAGCCCCGCCGTCTGGCGGGTGATCACTGTAGCCACTCCTTGTCTCGTCTGGTTAATGGCGCGGGGAACCCGTGGGAGGGGCAGGCCGGCCCCTAGGGGCCGGCTCCCTACGGGTCTAACTGGTGGCGCTCTTGCCATCTTCTGGACTCTCACTGAATGGTAGGGCCCGTCATCCGTGGACGGTACTGACAGGCCTTCATGGGCACATGACTCCGCCCACTGATGCTGATGTCAGGGATGGCATGGCAACAGTGCCGTGCCAGACGGGGATCTCCGTTGGTACAACGCACTGTGGCCTAGCCATCTCCTGGAAAAGGGGAGGGAGTGGGCTTCACTGTTGCCACTCCCGATCCCATCCCCCCTGATGAGGGCACGAGCATTGTTGGTGCCGTGGGCCGACTCCCGGCGGCCGGCTTCTCGGGAAGCCGCCAGGCGGGAGTCGGCCGGTCTTGACCTCGCCTCTGGGACTCGGATGCATGCTGGCAGCCGACTGTTCCTTCAGCCGTCCTCCAGAAGGCGGCTCTTCATCTGTCGTCTCGAGGGGCGTAGTCAGCCCCGATATCTTGAAAGGTTTTAGGCCTCGGGTTAGCCTACCCGTGGCCCATTACTCCGACACCTCGGTAGCGAGGATTATATCGTGCCTGAGGAACCTCGGGAGCAGGAGCGCTTTAAGTGTCGGCTAATAGCCACTACAAGGAGCCTGAAAAAGAAGCAGCAGCAGCTTCAAGCTGACCAAGATCTCCTCAATGATAGATGGACTAATGTCCTAGAAGCCGAAGAATACGGCCTCAAGCACCGAGCCAAAATTTACCCAAAGCGCAAATTGCTACCTCAGTTCGATGAAGAGGCGCCGGAGCCCATACCATCACCGCACAATGCGGCTAACCAACCACCATGCGGTCGGGACAAAGCGGCAACTCAAGCCGAACACCATCCCGCCCCTCCTCACCATAAAGGCAGAGACAACACAGCTCGTGGTTACACATATGACATTCGGTTGGACCTGGACAATAGATCAGGACATACCAGATCGATTTATGGATTGCAAGGACGTGCCCCACCACATGACGACGGCTATCTATTTGGACGTGACAAGCCTAGTCACATCCGGGCCGAAAACTGCAGATGGACTCCATCGGACCTACATCGCAATGTGGCCCAACATAGAGGCGCCGCAAACCCTCTTTGCTTCACAGACGAAGTAATGGAGCACGAATTCCTAGAAGGGTTTAAACCCGTGAATATCGAATTATATGATGGAACAACTGATCCCGTGGTATGCATCGAGGATTTCCTCCTCCATATCCACATGGCCTGCGGAGATGACCTTCATGCCATCAAATACCTCC
This sequence comes from Triticum aestivum, assembly GCF_018294505.1. Lineage (NCBI taxonomy): Eukaryota > Viridiplantae > Streptophyta > Magnoliopsida > Poales > Poaceae > Triticum > Triticum aestivum. The sequence goes on from NC_057797.1 coordinate 121,297,117, forward strand.
TGTTAAAACTCAAAGGTCCAGCTTGTCACTGGTTAAACAGTCTGCCCAAAAACTCTTTTGGCAGCTGGGAGGATTTGGAAGACGCCTTCTGTGACAACTTCTGTTGGGGATATTACTACTGGAGGTAAACCGGCCTTATGTAGCCGGTTTAACTCCTTGAAGATTAGAAGCCCATGAAGATGCAAGGATGATGGCGCTTCACGAAGGCCCAAGGCCCAAAGGCGGGTTAAAGCCTATAAATGTAAACCAACCTAGTCATGTAACTTGTATTGTAAGATAGAAAGGATAGAGACCGAACCGGACACGTTTATGTTCCAGCTTCGGGACTCTGTAGCCCGGCGGGCGTCAACCTATGTATATAAAGGGACGACCCGACAGAGGTTTAGGGACGGACAACAACTCGAGAGCCAGACAAAGCGGATTCGCTCCCTGGCCTTCGAAACCCTAGCAATACCAATCACAACTAGACATAGGCTTTTACCTTCCTTGAAGGGGGCGAACTAGTATAAAAACTCCACGCGTCCCCTTGTCCGGTTTAACCCCTTTAAGCTAACCCGTAGCAATGGCACCACGACCAAGTCCTTTCACAAGGACATCTGCCATGACAAACCCACGTCAGTTGGCGCCCACCGTGGGGCCATCGCACGATGGTTTTGAGTTCTTGAAGGGCAGCTTTGATGGACTTAAGGGATACATTGTGGGCCGGATGACGAAGAGTCATCGCGGCAAGCTCTACATCGACAATGCAGGATGGGGTCCTGAGGCCGATTCAATCGAGTATGGGTACCGGGTCCCCTTCGGTGGGATTCACGTCTTCATCGGCAAGATCGGCGAACCGGCCCCTGAGCCGGACATCTGCACAGACATCATCAAAACGGCTCGGCGTGCAAGTTCTTCGCCGGTTCAGCCCATGGCAAGGCATGTTTTCATACGTGTCATCCATGGATCGAGATACGAGGACGGGCCGGTGTCCGATGGAGAGACCGTGGTCTGTTCTGATGACGAGTCTTCTGGAGAGACCGAATCGCTTTATCAGTTGCAGGACGGCCGGATTGATGGAGGATCCGAGGGCAACAGTATTCCGGATTCCCTGATCTGCCAAACCGGGCCGCCATCTTCATGACGGGCACACAATCATCGCCTCATTCATCGACCGCTGCAGCAATACTCTGCAGTTCAACAACGGCTACACCGGCAGGGGCAGGAAGCTCTGCGCCGCCTCCAGCCCAAGTCCTGTCTGATTTGTTTGACGCTTTGGCAACGTTGATGGACGCAGAGGTGGATGCAGCAGCCAGGGATCAGCACAATGCGGAGATTGCAAAGGTGGAAGATCAGATAGCTCAGGCTAAAGCAGACCTGGCGACAGAGAACTCTAGGATGGCTACAAAACGGGCTGAATCGGAAGCACAAGCCTACCGGATTAGGATGGATCAGAATGCTTCCGAGGAAGTCATGAGAAGAAGGTACCGATCGCGTCTCCCGTCGGTTTATGAGCCGCAAAATCTCTTCAACACACCAGGAGCAGGAGCTGGTAACCAACCCATATTAAACCGGGCGGAGGCGCCGGGAATAGGAGCACCGGTTCAACCGCGCACGATGGACCCGCCTCGCCAGAACAACATGGTGCCACAGTATGTACCAACACCTCCCGGGCATTATTCCAACCCGTTGGACAACATTGTGGCCGCCGCTTCACACCTGGCAGCCCTCCCAACCGACGGCGAGTCACCAGTGGTGGTGGAAGCACGTCGGGCCAGGGATCTCCTTCAAATAGTGCTAAATCAATAGTAGGCATATTCACACAGTCGTGAGAGGATTCATTCCACTCCCCGTCCAAGCCGGAGCTATAGCAGACACGTGGAGGACAAACCGGCTGTGTCCAGCAGTGCACGTCACCGAAATTCACCGTGAGGAAACAACCCGGCAGGGGGATGCGTTAATGCGCAGGATGTTGTGGATCACGGCCGCGCACGTCGGGAGGCCGAGTTGGCAGCTCGACCCGGAGCACGACAACATACTCCGGTTCACCCTACCGCTTCAGTAGAGCCATGTGTGTTGTTTAGTTCCTTAGGGGTGCCTTGTCTCACCCCTGCATTGCGTAATGTGAGACTGCCCAAGGACTTCAAGGGACCTCGTAAGGTACCAAATTACACCGCCGATTTGCAACCAGAGGCGTGGGTGGAGAGCTATGAGATGGCAATGGAGATGTTAGATGTGGATGAGGCAGTGTGTGCTAAATATTTCACCATGATGTTGGAAGGAACAGCTCGTACTTGGTTGAAGAGCTTGCCAACTAACTCTGTCGGATCATGAGCTGAATTGAAGCACCGGTTTATCCAGAACTTGAAAGATACTTGTAAGTAGCCAATGTCAATCGTGGATCTGGCCGCTTGTGTCCAAGAGGAATGGGAGTCCATGACCCATTGGGTTAAACGGGTCTCAGCGATTTTGCACTCATCAGATCGTATCAATGCAGACACCGCAGTGTTAACATTAGAGGGCAATTGCCGTTTCCTACCGCTCAAACAGAAATTAGGAAGGCTCAAACGTCACTGCAATGATATGTCAATGCTCATGGCCGCTTTGGTGAAGTACGCCGATTCAGTTAATACCAAGGACCCGGATTCAGAGGAGGACAAACCGGGGAAAGGGAAAAAGAATGGCAACGCCAAGGGTTAGCAGCATAATCCGGTAGGCCATGGGAACAACGGTAAGCGCAAGGCTGACAACAGCCTGGAATTTGTTGCTAACACCAATGCTCAGGAGAATGGCCAGCACCGTAAGGGCAAGCAGCCCTAGAGGGGTGGAGGTTTAGGCCCCAATTTGCAGCGCCTGTTAAATCAGCCCTATCCAAAGCATGGATCAAAGGAGAAGCCAGCATCGCATCTTTGGAAGGAGTGTTATATCATGCGGGATTTCAAGAACTCCAATATGTTCCAGTATGATAACGGGCCGCCCGGCGGTTCAGGAGGTGGTTTCCACGGGCCGGGTTACGGAGGTGGTGGTTCTGGTTTAGGGTTTCAGGGCAACCAAACCGGACACATCAATCAAGCGCACCAAGGCAACCAAGGAGGCTACAACCATCAGGGGAATCAGCAGCAACAACAGCAGTCGGGTTACCAGAGCAATCCCAAGCAGCTAAATAGCAGGCAATATCATGTTTTCACTACTAGTTTGTGTAAGCGTGATGAGAAGCTTCACAAAAGGGCGGTAAACTCTATTGAACCGGCAGTGCCTCAGTATTTACGCTGGTCTGAGCAACCCATTTTATGAAGTAGAGAGGATCATCCACCCCGGGTTGATAATCCGGGTCACTTGGCCCTGGTGGTGGCCCCGCAAGTTGGGGGTTACAAGTTTACTAAAGTGCTCATGGATGGGGGAAGCAGTATCAACATTCTATATTATGACACATACCGCCGTATGGGGTTGACAGATAAGAATCTTAAACCGTCAAATAAGTTCTTTCATGTGGTGGTGCCTGGTAAGTCTGCATATCCTGTTGGCAAGATAGCCTTAGAGGTAGCTTTTGGATATGATTATGATTCAAGGTCAAAAACATTGATGTTTGAGGTGGTAAAGATCAAAGTCCGTACCACACCTTGTTTGGACGGCCGGCTTATGCTAAATTCATGGCGAGGCCATGCTATGTTTATCTACAGCTTAAAATGCCAGGTCATAAGGGGACTATCACAATACATGGAAGCAGAAAGATCACTTTGGAGTGTGAGGAAGGTGATGCGGCTTATGCTGAATCGGTTTGTGCCACGGAAGAATTGAAATTTTATAAGGAGCAAGTTGATCCGGCAGATATGACCTCTTGGAAAAAGCCAACTACAGAACATGATCCGGTGTTGAAGTTCAAATCGGCTACAGATACTAAGATGGTTGACTTTGTTCCTGGCGATTCATCCAAACAGTTCAACATCAGCGCTAACCTGGATCCCAAATAGTAAAGTGCGCTCATCGAGTTCATCCGTGAGAATTGGGACATCTTTGCATGGAAACCTTTTGACATGCCAGGTGTGCCGAGGGAACTCGCTGAGCACACACTCAACATTGATCCTATGTTTAAACCAGTCCGGCAGTTTCTCCGCCGCTTCAATGAAGAAAGGCATAAGGCTATCGGTGAAGAGGTAGCCCGTTTGTTGGCCGCAGGGTTTATTATAGAAGTCTTTCATCCAGAGTGGCTGGCTAATCTGGTGCTGGTTCTCAAGAAAAACGACACTTGGTGTATGTGTGTGGATTACACAGATTTGAACAAGGCTTGCCCTACAGACCCCTTTGCTCTCCCTCGCATTGATCAGATAATTGATGCTACGGCAGGTTGTGACCGCTTGTGTTTTCTGGATGCGTATTCTGGTTATCATCAGATCAAGATGGCAGTTAGGGACCAGGAGAAGACATCTTTCATAACTCCCTTTGGAGCCTTCTGCTATGTTTCCATGCCTTTTGGACTCAAGAGTGCCTAGGAAACTTACCAGCGATGTGTTCAGAATTTCCTTCATAAGCAAATTGGGCACAATGTTCATGCATATGTGTCGGGTGGTTGGTGCGACATATGCCAACGGGTGGCTTATCATTGTGGGAGCCAATAAAACATCGCCAATGCCTGGAAGCGGGATAAGGCGAAGACATGCACGCCGGTGGATCTTACCCAGCTTCAGGGCTCTCCATGAGATAACACCCCTATTGCTGCTCTGCGGGGTCTCTGCATGGTCACTAGATTGACAAGTAGCTACAAGAGGCTCCTTGAGCTGTTTGGTGAAAGGATGAAGAAGGGCAAGGCTCGCCTGCTCCTCCTCTCGTTGCGGTGTCTAAAACTATCCAAAGGGAGATCTCTCTTGCATGGGTGCCCTGGGGGTTTATATAGGCCTACCCCCAGGGGTACAATGGTAATCCGGCTGGGCGCGGGCCCCAGCCATCTATGTCTACGCTGGCCAGCTTCTCCGCCAACCGATGGGCCCGCCGCTTGGTAGGCCCCGCCGGCTGCCGGCCCTCTGGTCGACAGGCCGGCCCCATCGCTCGGGAGTTTTGTCGGAGGCTGGTTACTGTTGCCTTGCCTCTGGTGACGAGGGCTTTGTCGTGGTAAGCATGGCTACAGTGCCATCGCGAGGCGGCTCATCACTGTAGCCTTACCTCGTCTTATCTCCTTAATGAGGCACCTCCTTCGAGGGAGAGAACTGGCCGGCTATTGGGAGCCGGCCGTACCCCAGGCCGGCCGCGGGAAGCCTGGCCGCCTTCGGGGTCTCCCTTAATGAGGGGGCCCGCCACCCATGGGTCATATTGATCGCTCGCCGTGGGTGACGTCATGATCAACATGGCAACAGTGCCGCGCCGGACGGGTGATGGCCGCCCGTACAATGCACTGTGGTCATGCGTGTCCCGGGATTCGGGGGTGGCAGGCTTCACTGTAGCCATGCCCTGTCTTGTCGCCGTTATGTGGGCGCAGACTCTGAGGGCACGATCTTGGCCGCCTGCTGAGGGGCCGGCTCCTGGGAGTCGGCCTTCTCATGGTCGGCTTCTTGGAGTTGGCCTTCTCGTGGTCTTGTTTCTCAAGGATTTCAGGGCTGGGCTGCCTTTGCGTAGCCGGCCTGAGAGGTGGCCAGCTGGGGGAAGGCGGCCCCACGTCTTGGACGCTTGGAGGCTCAATCGGCCTATAATTTTTCTGTAGAACCAGGGGAAGCCGGCTAGGCTACCCATGGTCATTTACTCCCACAATAGTCCTCGAAGTTGGTTGGGCTTCGAGGCAGAAAAAAGATGAGGAGCTCAGTCAGCTTTCTATCTTGAGGAGCCGGAAACTGGGAGCTGGCTTTGACTAGGCGTGCCGTCTTCTAGAGATTTTGAAGCTTGAAGGCGGGTACCAGTCGGCGCGCGAGGCAGGCTGCGAGCTGACCGTTCGTCGCCTGCGCGCCACGTGGCACCCTACGGCTGGAGGGGCCTGCTAGCCCACGCGCGCGACGGGATGCTGCCGCAGTCCGGGGCCCACCACTATAGGGCCTCGGCCCACGCGCGGATCTTCTGTGGCCCGGATGGACCGCGCGCCCCCCAGTGGCGGTTTCCGCACGCTGTGAAGGCGCAATAATCGCGGGGCGTGGGGGAGTGGGTGCAGTTAATCCCACGTCCCCCCACGCCCTGCCTCCTCGGCTTCGCCGCACAAGGCTATAAGTAGGGGGAGAGAAGGGGAGTGCCAGACGCTCGCGCGCTCTCCCTCGCTCTGCCCCCTCCTTCTTTTTCCTCCTCTCCGCCACCACAGCTACCCGCCGCCGCTTGGCCTTCCCGCCAATCTTCTTGGCTTGCCGTCGCTTCGTCATAGCAGGGTCGCACGCCTTTCTTCCGCCGCACCTTTCTCATCGCCGCGCCGTCCCCATGGCGTTGTCGAGCTCCTGGGATGGCTCCAACGTCCACGATGACCATGTCGACTTCCTCCGCCGGACGCGGCGGCTGCCGGGCGCGGATTTCGTGCGGGTCCGCCTTGCGCTGGAGAGGGAGATCTCACCGGCGCCGGAGGAGGACGAGCGGGTAATCTTCCGCTCGCACTGCCTGCGCGGCTTCGGTCTACCAGCGAGCGGGTTCCTCCACTCCTTCCTTGAATTTTATCATCTCCAGCCGCATCACCTTACTCCGAACGTGGTGATGCTGCTATCGGCCTTCGTCGCCCTGTGCGAGGGTTTTCTTGGTGTCCTCCCCACCCTCGAACTGTGGGGAGAATTCTTCCAGTGCAAGCTTGGCACTGTCGTCGCGATCGTGCCCGCCCCATGCGGCGCCTTCATCGCCATGCGGAGGAAGAGCGACAACAACCCATTTCCGCCCATCCCGTTGATCCAGTCGGTGAAGCTCTGGCAGAAATCCTACTTCTACGTGAAGAACATCGCTCCGCAAGGCGACTTCGTCAATCTTCCGGCTTACGTAGCCGGCCCGCCGGCTGGGAGGCAGCCCTCATGGTCCTTCTGGGCCAGGTCGCTGTCTCAGGGTGGGGCCGCCTCCGTTGCACGACTCCGGGTGATGATCAAGTCGGAGGGTCTGATTGGGTCTGACCTGGTGGCCGTCTTCGTGGAGCGCCGGGTGCTCCCGCTCCAGGGCCGACCTCATATGATCTGCCAGATGAGCGGCCGCTTCGACCCGTGCCGGTTAAGCACCAAGGAGATGCCTCACGCCGAGGTGTCTTACATGGTGAACTATATTTCCAACTGCAAGCTCACTGAGGAGTGGCAGTACGGCAAGGTGCCGTACTCTCGCGCCAATCCTTTGCCGGTAGTAAGTTTCTCTTCTTTTTTTCTTTCCTTGCCGCTGGGTTCATGATGGCCGACTCCTGACCAGTCGGCTTGTTTTTTGCAGAATCCCATGCTTCCGCCGGCAACCGGGGCTGCGGGGGTGGAACACCAGTTCCTCCCCGACCGCATGATGGACGACGTTGACGACCCGGACCTGGGGGCGGCCGCCATGGAAGAAGACGTCACAGGGGAGGGCGGCGAGGCAGGCGGCTCTGGGCTCGGGGGTGCCTTCGAGGATTGGTCGGATGATGCCGAGGCCGAAGCTGTTCCGCACCGTCAGCCAGCGCCCGATCATCAAGGCGCGGGCCCATCCGCTGCGCCGGCTCCCCATGGCGGCGCGCAGAAACGCCGGGCCGCATTGACCCACTTCGGCAGTCGTCCAAAGAAGCCCAAGAGTACCGCGGTGGTGACCAAGCGGGATGAGGCGGCCGCGAGGGCGGCCCGCTTCCGTAAGGTGGTGAAGCAGCCGCAGTCGGTTTCAGCGTAAGTGTTATTTTTCTTACGCCTTTCTTTTTCTTCTTCGGTTGATATCTTTATAAGCCTTCTTCTGGACTTATCAAACAGGGCCCCTCTTTCTCTTGAACGGGCCCCTGCCGCCTCCGTAGTCGGACCCGCGGGAGGGTCCTCAAGCTCCTGCCGTGTGGATCCCCGCGCCGATCTCCTAGAGGCGACGGAGCGAAACGCGCGGGAAGCGCAGAAGGAGCGGGAGGCGGAGGAGCGGAGGGCGGCTCGGGAGAAGTCGGCAGAGGCACGGGCCGATGCGGCTGCCAAGGCCCGGGCGGAGGCCGCAGCTACGGGCTGACGCGGCTGCCAAGGCCTGGGCGGAGGCCACAGCTACGGAGGAGGAGGCGGAGGCCCAGCAGAACCAACCTCCGCTGCTCGTCATCCCCCTTCGCGCCGCGGCACCCGACATTCCAGTGCCCCCGACAGAGGAGACCAGCCGTGGCCAGCCGGCGAAGGGGAAGGAGGCGGAACCGACGCCGCCGGCTGGAAAGGGCCAGGGTCGCCGGCCCGATGCGCCGCCCGCGCAGCTGACCGGAGGTGAGCCGACTATCGGGGTGGACCTTGTGGTCCTGTCGCCGTCTCGTCGGCGCGCGGAGAAGGCGACTTCAGCACCAGGTCCGCACAAAGTCGCTGGCGCCGGCCCGTCGGCCCAGGACCTGGAAGCGGCTAGCGATAGCTCGTCCGGGTGGATGCCGGGCGGCGGGACGGCCGTGCTGAACATGGCGGCGCAGGACATCCGGAACCGGCTTCAGGCCCAAGCTACCGCGCTGAAGCAGTACACCCAAGAATTTCTCACGACGCGAACGGTGATCCGGGTGAGTCCTTCCGCTTTTTGTTGATTGCTCCTGATTTCTTCCGTGTGGGCGCGTCAGTGCACCCACTGGGTGTAGTCCCCGAGTTCCGAGTCGGCTGCTGAGCAGGCGACTTGGAACTTCGTGGTAGACTCTAATTGTCGTCTTGTTCTTACTTGTATCACTTATCTTGTCTGCAGGAGTTCCATAACCTCCGCGCGGCTGCCTTCAACTCCCAGGCCCAGGAGTTGAATCAGAAAACCACCGATCTGACCGAGAGCCGGAGTAAGTGCTTCATCTTTTGTCTCAAGTGGGGGCGCGTCAGCGCACCCTCTGGGTGTAGTCCCCGAGATTCGGGCCGACTGTTGAGCAGTCGGGTCGGATCTTTTCCTGACAACTTATTTCTTCATATCTGCAGGGGCCAATGCTGACTTGAGGAGCCAGCTGAGCGGAGCCCTGATCGCCCTTCGCGCCAAGGAGGCCGAGTGCGCAGCCCTGGCTCAAGAGCGTGACCGCCTGGCCAAGAAGCTGGCCGACCAGGAGGAGAGCCACAAGGCGGCCCTGAAGGCGTTGCAGGACAGCGAGGCCGCCCTCAAAGCCGAATACAAGACCGAGGCGGCGAACTGGGCCGAGGCCAGGCAGGCGCTGAGTCAAGGCTACATCCGAGTAGAACACTTAATCAACGGTGGGCTGCCTTCTTCATCGTTTCTTTGCCTGCTCCTACTATCTGGTTCGTCTTTTGACTTTGTGCCACTACTTTCTTCTTTGTGCAGATTACTTTCCCGGTTACTCTGCTGCCGCCACTCAAGCCATCGAGGCCAACCGCGACACGCGACGGCAGGCGGGGGCCGAGGTCGCACCGGGTGCCAGCCGGTCACTTGAGGAGCAGATTCTGGCGCTTCAAGCCCGCCTGCAGCCGGCCCATCGCATGCTCCGCCGTCTTCAGCGTGCCGGGGCGCAAGTGCTGGCCGCCCTCTTGCACGGTGAGGTGATCCCGCACACCCCAAGTCGGACCGCCGACTGGCTGGAGGTCGCAGTCGGCCTCTTCAAGGCTTGGAAGGCGTCAGCGGCCCGGTCCGGCGCTGAGCAGGCACTGGAGTTCATCCGAGCTTGCTATCCTGGGCTGAACTTGGACCAGATGAGCACCTGACGGTAGGAGGCTAACGAGGAGCTCGAGGCGGTGCGGCCGGCTATCATCCAGCGCGCCTCGGCGATCGCCGAGTACACTGACACCAGCCCCTTTGCCCCTGAGGTGGATGACGCCGGCGTCGCTCAGCCGGAGGAGTGGTTCGGGCTGAACCCGGCAGAAGGTGAGGACTCGAAGGAGGGAGAGGATGGTGAAGATGCTACGCCGGAGGGTGAAGCGACCAGCCCGCCTCAGCGTGATTGTGCCTCTAGCAACGATGCCGAGACTCGCCAGCCGGTCACTCCTCCAGCCGGCACTGCTGACTCCACCAACCTGCCCAACTCGCCCGTCGTTCCCCTGGCTTGATCTGCCGTCCTTGCTTTCCTGCTTGTTATTCTTTTGAACAATCTTTAAATTTGCGCAGTTCCACCCACTGGGGGTGTATTCAGACTATGTTGAATGTTGGCCTTTCGAAGGTCTTTTGTGTAAATATTATGCATGTGTTTGGCTTCCGTTCATGTTTGCTTTTCATCCTGTTGGCTTTTTCCTTTGCCGCCTTTCCTTGGCCGCCGCCTTCCCAGCCGGATAGCTGGTCTGCAGTCTGTGGCTGGAGAAGGACTTGGTTGTTTTGGGAAGGCAAGTACTCGAGCTTTCTTAGATTGCCGCAAGGTGAACGGGAAGCCGGCCAGCCGGCTGCTCTGGTAGCCGGCTGGCGGGGCGGGAGGAGGGCTCGTGTTATATAAGTTCATTGGTCCTTAGCCGTTTTTCGTGTGGGCATCCTTTCCTGCCCTCGGCTCTTGCCAGTCGGACAGTCGATTCTTCGAGCTGCGACTTTTGGCAAGAGGGGCCTTGGGTGCCGGCACACTACTTGTCTGACTGCAGGTAGTACTTTATATATAACTTAAGGCGGCGAGTCCCCGGGCCGACTGGTCAGGCCTGGTGCCAGACGAAAAAACAAATGTAGTAACATATTCATAGGCATGATACCCATCATCCATAGGTAAAAGAGGGTAGTCCCCGAGTGCTCCTCGGGGGACCCTTTGTCTCGTACTTAGTACAAAAGTTAGCGTGATACATACTGCTTTTTAACTGTAAAACCTTTGGAGGAGATTGGCATTCCATGGTCGTTCCGACTCCTTGCCGGAATCATCTCTCTTGCGTGCCTTCGGCTTCTACGTGTTGATTAGGTAGTAGGAGTCGTTGCCTAGAGCTCTGCTGATGACGAGGGGCCCTCCCAAGGGGCCGAGAGCTTGTGCTGGCCGGCTGTTCGCTGGATCAGCCGGAGCACAAGATCGCCCTCTTGGAAGGATCTTGGCTTGACTTTCCGGCTGTGGTAGCGGCGCAGACCCTGTTGATAGATGGCGGACCGGCTGAGGGCTAACAGCCGGCCCTCTTCCAGCAGGTCGACGCCGTCTTCACATGCTTCCTTGGCCTCCGCCTCCGTGTACATGGTGACCAGAGGTGATTCGAACTCAATGTCAGTTGGGATATCCGCCTCGGCGACATATACAAGGAAGAAATGGGTGAAGCCGGTTGAATTGTTTAGGATAGTGCGCAAGCTCCAGAGGACGGCTGGCAGCTCGTCAAGCCAACAGCCGGCCGAACGCTGCAGTGGCACGACCAGTCGGGGCTTGATGCCGGAGAGGATGAGGCCGTTTGCTCGCTCGACCTGGCCATTTGACTGCGGGTGGGCGACGGACGCTAGGTCCATCCGATGCCGTGTGTTGCGCAAAAACGTGCCAGTGCTCCCTTTGCAAAATTTGTACCATTGTCAGTGATGATGTTGTGCGGTATACCATACCGGGTTGTGATATCTGCGATGAATATTACAGCAGTCGGCCCATTTAGCTTCTTGATCGGCTTTGCTTCGATCCACTTGGTAAATTTTTCCACAGTGACGAGCAGATGTGTCATGCCGCCGCATGCTGTCTTGAATGGGCCCACCATGTCCAGCCCCCAAACGGCAAAAGGCCAGGTGAGGGGGGTGGCCTTGAGTGCGGAAGCCGGCAGATGTTGCTTGGAACTGAAAACTTGGTACCCTTTGCAGCGTTTGACTAGTTCCTTGGCGTCATCCAAAGCAGTCGGCCAGAAGAATCCATGGCGGAAAGCTTTGGCGATGAGTGATCGTGAGGCCGCGTGGTGGCCGCATTCGCCTTGGTGGATTTCTTTGAGGATTGCTATGCCCTTCTCCGGCTCGACGCAGCGCTGGAAGACGCCAGTGACACTGCCCCTAACAAGCTCTCAGTTTACTATTGTGTATGCTCCGGCTCGGCGTTGAACTTGTCTTGCCGAGATTTCATCGGTTGGCAACTCTTTGTTTACTAAGAAGTTGAGGATGGGATGGGCCCATGATGGAGTAGTGACTTCTTCTATTGTCAGAACTTCTACTGTGACCAGGGCGGGTGGGCTGGGCGGTGAAGAGTTGGAGTCGGCCACCGCCTGTTGCGTCGATGCAGTCCCCGGGCCGGCTGCACTAGCCCCGGGGCCGAATTCCAAAGTCCACGAGCCGGGTGCGACTACGGCAGTCCCCAGGCCACCTGTCGAAGTCCTCGAGCCGCCTGCTTGGTTCCCCAAGTCGGATCCGACTGCGTCATGGTCAGGCAGCACGAAGATAGAATCAGATTCTGGAGACGGCTTGATAGACGGCTTGAGGAGGTGGTGGAGAGAAACGCCGGCTGGAATAGCTTGCCGGGTGGAGCCTACTCGTGCCAGGGCATCTGCTTGCATGTTGTCGGCGCGTGGTACATGAAGGAACTCGCATCCTTCCAAATATCCACTGATTTGCTGAACAAGGAAGCGGTAGCTCGCCATGTTCGCGTCCTTGGCATCCCAGTCGCTAGATGACTGCTGGACCACCAAATCTGAGTCGCCATAGCACAGGATCTGGCGGATGCCGAGCTCCTTGGCTAGCCGGAGCCCGTGTATGAGTGCCTCGTACTCGGCCACATTGTTGGAGGCGGCAAAATGAATTTGCAATTTGTACTTGAGCTTGTCGCCTTTGGGGGAGGTGAGAATGATGCCGGCTTCCAAGCCGGTGTGCATCTTGGACCCGTCGAAGTGCATCCGCCAATGAGTGGAGTCGGGGGCCGGTGGCAGGTACTGGGTTTTGGCCCAGTCGACGAGGAAGTCGGCCAGTGCTTGGGATTTAATGGCGGTGCGGGGCTAGTAGAAGATCGTGTAAGGAGCCAACTCAATGGCCCATTTTGCCACTTGGCCAGATGCATCCCGGCTGCCTATGATCTCGGCGAGCGGGGCAGTACATACGACTGTGATGGGGTTCTCTTGGAAGTAGGGCTTGAGCTTCTTGGCAGTGAAGAACACATCGTAACACATCTTCTGGTAGTGTGGGTAGTTCTGCTTCGAGGTGGATAACACTTCGCTTAAATAATACACCGGCCTCTGGACCAGCTGAGCTCGGCCTTCTTCTAGGTGCTGGACCACGATGACTGTGCTGACCACCCAGCTAGTAGCGGCAATGTAAAGGAGCATGGGCTCTTTTTCAGTCGGTGCCGCCAAGACAGGTGGCGTGGTCAGCATCTTCTTTAGCTTGTCGAAGGCTTGGTCCGCCTGGTCGTTCCACTCGAAATGAGCGGACTTCTTCATGAGTCGGTAGAGGGGGAGAGCTTTCTCCCCGAGCCGGCTGATGAAGCGGTTCAGGGAAGCGAAGCATCCGGTGAACTTCTGGACGTCTCGCAGCTTGGTGGGAATCTCCATTCTCTCTATGGCCTTGATCTTCATCGGGTTGCACTCGATGCCGCGTTCGGAGACCAGGAAGCCTAGAAGCTGGCCGGCTGGTACTCCGAACACGCATTTCTTGGGGTTGAGCTTGATTTGAAATCGGCGCAAGTTTCCAAATGTCTCTCTGAGGTCTTCCAGCAAGGTGTCGGGCTTCTCCGTCTTCACCACAATATCGTCTACATAGACGTGGGCATTTCTGCCGAGCTTCTTGAGGAGGCATTTCTGCATGCAACGCTGAAAAGTAGCACCGGCATTTTCTGGGTGCTCCGGGTCCAGAGGTACCTTCTTTGTTTCTTTGGCCAGTTGGAAAGAACCTTGGGCATCACACTCCTTGGGGTTGGGGGACAGGGCCGGCTGTTTGCCAACCATGGCCATGACTCGGTCCAGTATCTTCTTATCTTCAGCAATCACGAGGGACTCGGCTAACCGGCTGCTGGCTGCCGCACACTCAGAGGATTTCTTGTAGTCTCGGGCTATGGTGATGATGCCCTTGGAACTCGGTATCTTCATCTTGAGGTAGGCATAGTGGGGTACAGCCATAAACTTGGCCAGGGCGGGTCGGCCAAGCAACGCGTGGTAAGGGCTCTCCAGATCCACTACCTCAAACCACACCGCCTCTCGGCGGAAATGATCCTTGTCCCTGAAGAGGACATCTATCTTGATCTTACCGATTGGGGAGCAGGACAGGCCGGGCCCGATGCCATGGAACACAGTTCGACTAGGCATGAGCTGCTTCGTCTTGATGCTCGGCTTCTCCATGGTGTCACGGTATAGGATGTTGATGCTGCTCCCACCATCTATCAACACGCGTGAGAAACGGGCGGCTCGCCTTTCTGTTGCGAGGGTGGCATCCAAAACCAATGCGTAAGAGCCGGGAGACAGCATCACCTCTGGGTGATCAGTCTGGCTCCAGCTGATAGGCCTTTCTGACCAGTGCATGAACTCGGGGTTATTGGAGGCAACTGCGTTGACTTCTTGATGTTGTCAGCGCCGTCTACGCCAATCTTCTGGTAGGCTCGTAAAGACGACGTAGGCGGCATGCTCGTCGGGGAATTCGTCTTGAATAGCCCCGACTGCCGATCGAGCAGCCGGCTGCGGAGGGGCCAGAGGCGGCTGACCAGCAGGCGGAGGTGGCGCTATCCCCTCGCCCTTGGAGATCCGCGTGAGCCAGTGGCACTTTCGGGTTGTGTGGTTTGAAGGCTTCGCGTCGCTGTGAAACTTGCAGGGGGCATCAAGTGCTTGCTCGTAGGAGAAAGCCCGCTCCCAAGCCAGCCTGCTGCCCTTCTGCTTCTTGGGCATGGGCCGCCCTTCTGGTTGTTCGTCTTTGGTGGTGGCCACCAGTCGATTGATGGGAGGCGGTGGGGGAGCCTTGCGCTTGAGGTCCTTCTGGTACGGGCGTCGGCTGGAGTCTCCTACCGGCATCTTGGGACTCGTAGCGAGTACCTTCCCGGAGGCGTCTACTCGGAGCTCGGTCTTCATTGAGGAATCGGCCATGGCATATTTGTCAGCTATGATCAGTAGCTCATCGAGGGTAGTCGGCTCGTCGCAGAGGAGTCGGTGCTTCAGGAGGGTGCCTTCTCGGCACCCGGTGGTGAAGTACTCTATAGCTTGAACCTCGTGCACCCCTTCGCAGGAGTTGCGGAGCTCGGCCCAATGCGTGATATAGTCGCGAGTCGATTCACTGGGCCCTTGCACACACAAGGAGAGCTGTTGGGACTTAGGAGCCCACTTGTAGGTGCTGGTGAAGTTGCGGATGAAGGCTTCTGTGAAGTCCAGCCAGCTGTTGACACTGTAAGGCTTGAGGATGTTGAGCCGGGTATGCACCATGCCTTGGAGCATGAGGGGAACATACTTCACGGCAACGCGCCTGTTGCCGTTCGTGATGCTAACCGTGGTGGAGTCATCGATCAACCAGTCTTCCGACTTCACGGAGCTGTTGTACTTGGGCATGTCTCTTGGGAGTGAGAACCCTTTAGGGAAGGGTTCGTCGCGGATGCGGGGGCCAAAGCAGGGCGGGCCGACATCATCTTCTTCTTCCAAAGCCAGGGATCGCGCTAGGTGGTCGATCCGCTGGCGGGCGTCATTCTCGCCGACTCCTTCGCGGCGACCCAGTCGGCCGCTGAGAGTCGGATGCGTGACAGGCGGCAGAGTGGGGTATCTCTCCCCATGAGGTGGAGGAGGGGGCGGATCGCCCCGCCTTTCCACAGCTCAAGGACGGCCTTCTGCCTCACGCTCGATGGAGATTCGAGTCCGGCTGCGGCTGGCAGCCGGCTCCTTTTCTTTCCTTGCGTGGGTGTTGCCTGCCGCTGTCATTCGGGACGTCACACCATGCTCTTGGCGCGGGGGAGGACTTTCGGCGCGGACACCGGCTTCATGCCGCTCTATGGCTGCATCGATAAGCTGCTGGATGCGTCTGGTCATGTAGGGGAGCTCGTTGGCCCTCAGTCCGTCCAGCTCGTCTACGACCGCCTGGGCGGTGCATATGTTCTTGAGAGGCGTGGCATAGACTAGGCGATCTGCTCCCAGCATGCCAGCGATAGCTGCACCGCGTTTCTTGATGATACCGACGCGGCTCGGCCCGTCAGGAGGTGGCGTGCCGAAGGCGGCGCGGTCGACTTCGCGCTGGTGAGCCTCGGTGAGGCGTCTCATGGAGACTAGCTTCTGGCCCTCCGCAATGAGGGCGAGGCGGCGCGCCTCCAGTGTCTAGGCATCGGCGTCAGCCGGGATGGGGGCGGATAAGTCGTGCAGCACCGCCTGCAAGGTGTCGTGGGCGTTTTCGCCAAAGGCGGTGCCGTGGCTGATGACCAGTACCTCGGTGATGGCGCTGCCGCTGCTGTCGGCTCGAGGAAGAGGGTCGTTGATGATTACCACGTTGGAGGGGAAGGCCTCAAGCGATGTCGTGTCGGAATCGAGAAGCATCGGGTCGGTGGAGCCAACCGACTCCAAGTCCGCAGCCAGCTCGCCAGA
The DNA here is from genome assembly GCF_018294505.1 of Triticum aestivum. Taxonomy (NCBI): domain Eukaryota; kingdom Viridiplantae; phylum Streptophyta; class Magnoliopsida; order Poales; family Poaceae; genus Triticum; species Triticum aestivum. The sequence continues at coordinate 121,313,514 of NC_057797.1, forward strand.
GACGTGGAGTTGGTCGAGGAGGCTGACGAGGTGGCTTTCGGGGCAGCCTGTGCCTGCGTCGGATGCGGGCTCGTCAGAGATGCGAGCCTCGCCAAGAAGATCAGCGAGGCAGCTCGCCATGCATGCGTCAGCGACGCCTTGCAGCGCGTCGGGACAAGCGCCATCGGGCGAGCCAGGCTGGCTACGCACGCTGGGGAGGAAGAGGGTTCCCGTCCAGAGCAGGTCTCCGGACGACGGTGCACCTAGCCCCATGGTGGGCGCTAAATGTCAGGTGGTTGGTGCGACATATGCCAACGGGTGGCTTATCATTGTGGGAGCCAATAAAACATTGCCGGTGCCTGGAAACGGGATAAGGCGAAGACATGCACGCCGGCGAATCTTACCCAGCTTCAGGGCTCTCCGTGGAGATAACACCCCTACTGCTGCTCTGCGGGGTCTCCGCATGGTCACTAGATTGACAAGTAGCTACAAGAGGCTCCTTGAGCTGGTTGGTGAAAGGATGAAGAAGGGCAAGGCTTGCCTGCTCCTCCTCTTGTTGCGGTGTCTAAAACTATCCAAAGGGAGATCTCTCCTGCATGGGTGCCCTAGGGGTTTATATAGGCCTACCTCCAGGGGTACAATGGTAATCCGGCTAGGTGCGGGCCCCAGCCGTCTATGTATATGCTGGTCGGCTTCTCCGCCGACCGATGGGTCCGCCGCTTGGTATGCCCCGCCGGCTGCCGGCCCTCTGGTCGACAGGCCGGCCCCACCGCTCGGGAGTTTTGTCGGAGGCTGGTTACTGTTGCCTTGCCTATGGTGACGAGGGCTTTGTCGTGGTAAGCATGGCTACAGTGCCGTCGTGAGGCGGCTCATCACTGTAGCCTTACCTCGTCTTATCTCCTTAATGAGTGAGGGAGTCCTGGATTAGGGGGTGTTCGGATAGCCGAACTATACCTTCAAGCCGGACTCCTGGACTATGAAGATACAAGATTGAAGACTCCGTCCCGTGTCCGGAAGGGACTTTCCTTGGCGTGGAAGGCAAGCTTGGCGATACGGATGTTCAGATCTCCTACCATTGTAACCGACTCTATGTAACCCTAACCCTATCCCGTGTCTATATAAACCGGAGGGTTTTAGTCCGTAGGACAACATACACATCAACAATCATACCGTAGGCTAGCTTCTAGGGTTTAGCCTCTCTGATCTCGTGGTAGATCAACTCTTGTAATATCCATACCATCAATATTAATCAAGTAGGACGTAGGGTTTTACCTCCATCAAGAGGGCCCGAACCTGGGTAAAACTTCGTGCCCCCTGCCTACTGTTACCATCCGGCCTAGACGCACAGTTCGGGACCCCCTACCCGAGATCCGCCGGTTTTGACACCGACATTGGTGCTTTCATTGAGAGTTCCTCTGTGTCGTCGCCATCAGGAAGGAAGCCTCGCCCCGTCTTTAAAGACGGCACCGTTGCTAAGGGAGCTTGGCTGTCGGCCAAACCCTCCGGCTAGGTGGTTTTCTCATGACCACCTGTTCGGCTTCTACACCGACGATGACCTCTCGAGCCATCGAAAACAATCTTCATGTCAACTCGGAACTTGCCGAGCAGTTAGATCCAATAGAGCTTTCCTCCATAAACAAGCTCTTGGATTGCTTCGCCGCCCTGGGAGTCGCTACGGATTACGACTAGATTGGGCCTAAAACCGATCTGAGAAAGATTAACTCTCCCCAAGCCACCCACCACGTTGCCGTGGTAGAGGGACAGTGCGGCGACCCTTCATCTATCCTAAGGACTCGCTACGTCCGGATTCTCGATACCTCCAAGCCGGATGTCCGCGGAGGGGAGGATATCACTCAAGATCTGAACCTAGAATCAGGCGACGGACTGGATTCATTGGACGACATCCAGGAATCCAAATTTTTGAGTTCGGAAATTCCTCGGCCTCTGAGCCTTAGAAGGGGTAAGGCTTCGGATTTAATTCCACCCACCCACCCGAACATTAGCGATCTATCCCAAATCAGGCAAGAGCCCAACGAAACAGTACATCATTACTGGGCCAGATTCCTCCTGGTTATGCACAGGATAAAGGGCTGCCATGAGGAAGACGCAATTCTATCCTTCTGCAATAATTGCACGGACAAGGGAATACTCAACGCCATAAGTCGCCGTGATATTACACGCTTCGCTGACTTAGCATCCATAGTACGAAAGTACTGTGCGATGGAAAGCGCCCGGAAAACCGAAACAAAATTTTGGGACAATCCGGCCCTTAATGCAAGCCCAGTCTGAAACAAGAGGGTGCATCATCGCCAGACACCCGGGTCAAACACCAAAAAGCAAAAACCCTCTACAGGGCATGGAACCATACTGGAAGGATGGCTTAATGGACCCTGTAAAATTCATAGCATAGAGGACGCCACACCAACTCACAGCCTTAGAGCATGTTAACCTCCTAATCACGGAGACCACAGAAAGCCACCCCAGAGACTCCAATACGGTACTAATAGTCTTCGAGACCTTCGCATCAAATAATATGCGAAAAAGGACACTCCACAACCTTGCCGAAGTCTACCAAGTAGCAACAGTAAACCCGTGGAGTGACACGGCCATTACCTTCAACGCTAGTGATGAACCTAAATTCTGAACAGCCCGAGCACTAGCCGCATTGGTCCTCAGTCCAATAGTGGACGGCTTTCGTCTCACCAAGGTACTCATGGAGGGCGGCAGCGGATTGAACCTCATCTATGAGGAAACCCTCCAAAAAATGGATATAGAAGAACCGCATCACGCGAAGCAGCACAACCTTTAGAGGAATAATCCCCAGTCGGGAAGCGCGCTGTACAGGAAAAATCACACTGGATGTGGTGTTCGGCACACCGGACAATTACAGGTCCGAAGAAGTCACGTTCCACATGTCCCCGTTCAGCAGTGGTTATCATGCTTTACTAGGGCGGGAAGCATTCACAATCTTCCAAGCAATACCCCATTATAGGTACATGAAGCTCAAGATGCCCGGGCCTAACGGGATCATCACTCTCGCTAGTGATCCAGATGTAGCACTCCGCGTCGAAAACAAGACAGCCGCACTGGCCCTCGAGGCACTATCCGAAGCCCTAGCAGCCGAGGAACTGACTGCGCTGTGCTCTATCGTGAATAGGGACGACGTGGTACTCGACAAAAGATCCAAGTCCACCTCCTTTAAACCAGCGGACGAAATAGTCAAATTCCAAGTCCATCCAATGGACCCCAACAAAATAGCTTCCATCGGGGCACAGTTAAACCCTGATGTCGACGCCGCATTGTGAGAGTTCCTACGGGAGAACTGGGACATTTTTGCCTGGCATCCTTCGGACATGCCAGGAATCCCACGCAGGCTGGCCGAGCACAACTTAAATATCCAAACAGGATTCAAACCTGTCAAACAGGCTCTTCGGCGTTTTTCCGAACCTAAGAGACATGCTATGGGAGAGGAGCTAGCAAAGCTATTGGAAGCCGGATTCATCAGAGATATAAAACATCCGGACTGGCTAGCAAACCTGGTGATGGTACCAAATAAGGACAAATCCTGGCGCCCGTGTGTCGATTTTAAAGACCTCAACAAGGCTTGCCCAAAGGATCCCTTCCCTGTCCCCCGCATCGATCAAATTATCGATGCCACCGCAGGACACGATTCGTTGTGTTTCCTCGACACATATTCTGGCTACCATCAAATCAAGATGGCAGAATCAGACCAAGCCGCAACGGCATTTATCACACCATATGGGCCATTCTGCTTCAACACGATGCCCTTCGGGCTCAAAAACACCGGCGCAACATATCAGCGCATGATTCAAACATGTCTGGCAAGCCAGATCGGTAAAATAGTGGAGGTATACGTAGATGATGTGGTCATCTAAACAAGACATGTTGAATCTCTAGTAGACGACTTGAGGCTCACATTTGATAATCTACGAACATACGACATCAAGCTCAACCCGGAAAAATGCGTTTTCGGCATCCCAGCCGGAAAGCTCTTGGGCTTCATTGTATCCAGTAGAGGAATTGAAGCAAATCCAGCCAAGATCCGAGCTCTGTCGCAATTGCATATCCAAAAGGACCTCAAACAAATACAAAAGTTAACCGGGTGTGTGGTGGCTCTAAGCCGCTTTATCTCCCGCCTGGGAGAAAAGGCCCTCCCCCTTTACCGCCTCCTTCGGCGCACCGAACACTTCAAATGGACGAACGCAGCCACGGCCGGACTCGACGAAATAAAAGCCATACTGGCAACAAACCCGGTCCTGGCCGCGCTAAACACCGGCGAACCAATGCTATTGTACATCGCAGCAACACATCAGGTTGTAAGCGCAGTGCTCGTCGTCGAACAAGAAGCAGACGGACACAAATCCCCCCTTCAAAGGCATGTCTATTATGTGTCCACTGTCCTCACTCCCTGCAAATCACGGTACCCGCATTATCAAAAGATTGCGTATGCGGTATTCATGGCATCCCGGAAGCTACGACACTACTTCCATGAGTGTTCAATAACAGTAGCCTTGGAAGTACCACATAATGACATTATTAACAACCGTGACGCAATGGGCCAGATCGTGGAATGGACCATCGAGCTCCTCCCGTTCGACATGACTTATAAGCCACGACGAGCCATCAAGTCACAAGTTTTGGCCAATTTCGTCGCAGAATGGACAGAGGCCGAACTCCCTAAAGAGTACGGCACATATTCAAATTGGATCATGCATTTTGACGGCTCCAAGATGTTGTCCGGACTGGGGGCTGGTGTTGTTTTGACGTCCCCCACAGGAGACACAGTTCAATACGTACTACAGATTATGTACACAGACTCCAACAATGCAGCCCAATATGAGGCCCTTTTACATGGTCTCCGGATGGCAGTATCCATGGGCATTCAACGCCTAGAGGTGCGCGGGGACTCGAACCTCGCAATATCCCAAATAAATGGAGACTTCGATGCCAAAGATCCAAAGATGGCAGCTTACCGTAACGTCGTCCTAAAAATGTCAGCTCGGTTCGAAGGGTTTTATTGGCCAACGGCTCGGGCAGATGCCCAGGACTTAGTCCAAAAATGCACTGGTTGACAGCTCTTTGCAAACCAAAGCCATATGCCACCTACTGCCCTCCAAACCATCCCCATCACTTGGCCTTTCGCGGTCTGGGGGCTTGACATGGTTGGACCGCTTAAAGGCGGAACCCACAAGCACAAATACTTACTGGTCATGGTGGATAAGTTCACCAAATGGATAGAAGCCAAGCCTGTTAAGACGGCCGAATCCGGACCTGTGATAGACTTTATATCCGGGGTTGTACACCGTTACGGTGTCCCCCATAGTATCATCACTAATAACGACACGAACTTCACGGCCGACAAGGTAAAACTCTGGTGCAAAAACATGGGCATCAAGCTCGATTATGCTTCCGTCTATCACCCACGAACCAACGGCCAGGTCGAACGTGCAAATGGTCTTATCATGAGCGGCATCAAACCCAGGTTAGCGCAGTCCCTCAAGGAATCTAACACGCACTGGGTAGAGGAGCTCGACTCCGTACTCTGGGGGCTGCGGACCACGCCTGAATCGCACCACCCGATACACACCATTCTTCATGGTGTACGGCGCTGAGGCAGTTTTGCCTTGCGACATAATTCATAACTCACCTCGAGTGCGCATGTACGAAGAAAGAGAAGCCGAGCTCGATCGGCAGGACAGTTTGGACAAATTAGAGGAGGAGCGTGACATGGCAAAGGTCCGTTCCACATTTTATCAACAGCAGGCTCGAAGATACCAAAGCAGAGAAGTACGGGCCAAAAATTACAACGTTGGCGAACTAGTTCTACGCCTGCCGGACAAGAAAAAGGAAAAACTCAAGCCCAAGTGGGAAGGTCCCTTCATCATCGACCAAGTCCTGACTGGTGGTGCATACCGCCTGTGAAGTGCATCGGATAACCGACTCGAGCCGAACCCATGGAACGCCGCCCGCCTCCGAAGATTCTATGCCTAGCACCGGATCCCGTGTTCGTCTCCTTACGCTGTCCATTTTTTATATATACCTTCTGTCTTACATTTCTCTCCTTCTCTCTCTCTCTCTTCCCCTCTTATAGCCTTTAGAGGCTCACAAAGTGACGCGCTATCCGCGCTCAGCAAACCTGGGGGCTTCTTTCGACAGAAGCTTACTTCTACGGGCTTCACGCCCAACACATGTGTCAAACTTCCACATGTACCTTTTATTCACCACTATATGCATCGATATGGCTTAAGTTTTATCCAAGCTGGGTTGCCTGGCTCCTATGCTTACCCCTACGTTCTCGATTGTTCAGCTAGGCGGTAAAGGGAGCACCTCTGCGATTGTTACTGTCGGGTCAGCCGGACGTGTACCTCAGACTGCGTGAAGCCGAAAGCTAGCGTTCTTAAGGGAATATTCGGTCGGTGAACTAAAGGCGATCTTTTTTATTTTTTCCATGTGCCCCCAGATGTTTTTTCTATGTTTCTCTTTGCAACATAGGACATGCACTTTAGGGCATGCCTCCCAGGGAAAGGACCCCTAACGGAACTATTCTCCCTGGAAGATGTTTCTTACTAACCATGTAATATAACATAACTAGTCGGGCACTTGTCTGTTCACGCCACAATGACCCCTACGCCTGGTCTCCACGCATTCCCCGGTTCCTATATAACCGCATGGGAATTCGGACACAGTCCGAACCGTCAGGTCCCGAGGCTGAAGCGAAAAGGTCAGCCATGACAAATGATCTACAATCCGGCTAGAAGGCATTATAAATGTCAATTAAAATTACATAGTCATTTTGACTTACTGTACTCCTCTTCAATACCTTCTAACAGGCTTTCCAATTTACAGTCCTGCTGGGAATACTTTGCGGCCAACTCTACTTGGCCGTATACTAAGCTCACAGGGATCTCCTTCCCATCGGGCCCTACAGGACCAACCTCGGCCATATGGTTGGGGTTGGCCTGTGAATATCGCGTCTTCACCATGGCCCAGGCCTCCCTAGCGCCTTGACGGCAGGCTGATATCTTCCACAACTGGAATTGCCGCCATGCTCCCCTCAGCTTCTCCGCAAGCTCTCCAAGACCTTCGGGTGTGGAGACGGATGGCCACAGGACTTGGGCGACGCCTCGCATCGCCTGCCAAACTCGATCGAGCAATTGCAAGAGCTCGGGAAGAAGGTCACCCGTAGAACCGGGAATCTCCTCTGCAGGACGACCTGTTAACATACCTACGGATATTTCTCTGTTAATCAACGGCACCGTCGAACTTTCTTTTAAAAGGTTCGTTCAAGCACTTACTAAATATGTCGCGCCGAAGCCGCTGATTCTCCTTCACGGAGTCTGACAGCTGGGCATGAACATCTTTTAGCTCAACGCCCAGCCGGGTGTTGGCATCTTGGAGAAGTTCTTCTCCCCCATCACCTTTAACAGCACCCTCTCACCAGCCTTTAGTTGGCGTTCCGAGGTGTTGCCTTTCCGGATTCAATCCGGCACCATCTGTGATTTTATTTGTCAGATTCGCACACAAGTCGTGCTTCACCACATACTTATCTTTCGAAATGAATATTACCAGAGGGGGTCTCCTTAGGCTCCCCTGCCGCGGCTAGTGCGGCCCCCAGTTGGGCTTTGCACTCTTCCAGCTCCTGGGTCAGTAGGGAATTCTTTTCTGTAAGAACCTGCATTTCAAATGATCCTTAAACCTATTATTCTAACTGTTTTCAGTCTCGGGGGCTACTGCTACATATATATTTATCAAAATTTTCTTACCCGTGTGTCTTTTACATATTGCTCCGTGGCTCTGGCTAGACCATTTTGAGCGGCACGGAGGTGTGCATCTCCCGAATTGAAGGCATCTAATGCCTCTTGGGAGAAGCAAGCGTCGCGAAGAATTGTCCGGCGACGCCTGTGGTTCATGGCACTTTCCACCTCTGAGTTGGTGGCAGATAACCCATCAGCATCTTCTGTCGGAGGAACGTCTGGCACACGCCTTGCGTTTGCTTCCGCCCCCGGACCAGGCCTTGGAGCCTGGCTAGTGGAGGCGCGATTAGCAGCCTCTCCGGATATAGCCCGGCGAGGTCTCTTCATCCTGAAAAGGGCACGAGTGTCAAGTGTGCCTCGAAGGTATAACGACTGGGATAAAGGGGCGCGCCATACCTTCGCGTTGACGCCTCGGTCCGGACTGCACCTCTTTTCTGCCCATGGGGCCCTGCGGCCCCTGGTTGGTTTGTCGCTGCAGGTTCAGCCTTCTGCCTCAGAAACCTCCCCTGCAAAGTTCGGTTGCAATCAGGAAATTAAACACGCGTAGACAGACCCCTGTCCGGGGTACAAGGACTTTGGTCTCAGGTACCTGGGGTGTTCGGATTAACCCTGGGTAATCGGCCGTAATGGCCACCAAGGCGCTGTCCTCGCTCAATTGATGGAACACTCCATCAATCAACTCCACAGATATGTCCGGATCCTACTGAGAGGCCGGGTCGAGAGACCGTCCTAAGTCCTCAGCTTGTGGAGGCGGGCTGCTTATGTCCTTTACGGCCCGGCACAGTTCCTGCATTGAAGTCATCAGACTAAGTATTTAACAACGGGAACACTAAACGGATGAGCAAGTAAATGTGACCACTTACCCAGCTTGGGGGATTGTGCATAGAGAATCCACCCTATGGGTTGATGCAGAGAAATTCCTCCTCTCCCCCCTTGTACAAAGTGCACAAGATCTTTAATAGAGCGGCAACTGAATCTGGCCCTTTATGGCCATGGCGGGTGGTGTCGTCCTCCCCGTTGAAATCCCTCATGGGGTGGCTTCTGTACTGAAGCGGCTGCACCCCCCGCATGATGCATTCGGCCATAACTCCGATCATGGTTAGTCCGGAATGGGCCAACAATCTTATTCGGCCCATGAGATAAATGATGTCCCTGTCGCTCTCCTTTTAAGGTCTCTGTGGACGCTAGCTTAGGCGCTTTTTTAAAGGAGCACTATCGAACTCTGGGAGGCCGATCCGGACAGGATCCGGCAGCGGGACGTCTTCTATATAGAACCATTCCGAGGGCCAGTCTTCGGACGCCTTCTTTGGGGTTCCAGACAGATATGCGGTCCCGGTGATGCGCCATACTTCGGCTCCGCCCACTTGATACATTGACCCTTTCTTGGAACGGGGCACGAGGCAAAATAGCTCCTTCCACAGTCCGAAATGAGCTTCAATACCCAAGAATAGCTCGCAGAGCGCTACAAAGCTCGCGATATGCAATACTGAGGCAGGCGTGAGATGATGTAGCTGGAGGCCGTAGAACTCCAGCAACCCCCGGAGAAACGGGTGGATAGGAAATCCGAGCCCCCTTATTAAGGAAAGAACAAGGCACACCCGCTCTCCTTTAGATGGATTAGGGGCATTCTCTGCTTGCTCTCCGCCGTTGTAGACGGTGAGACCGGCTCGGACCGGGACCATATAGGCCGGGGGGAGAAATCCTTTGGTCTGAAGCGTCACTAGCTCGCTGTGCGGAGTAGAACATCTCTCCCAATATCCAGGCTTAGGGCTAGAAGGACGAGAGGAGGAGTTGCGGCGGCTGGCCATGGTGGAATGGACTTTTGTCGGATGCGCTCCGATGAACACTCGTGGAGGGGAGAAGGTGTGGATTGGATCTAAATCCTCGTCCCCTTAAAAAGGGCAACTCATTCACACGGCTAGGGGTGTGAACGTAAAAATACTCAGACTTTTCATATTCGTTTGACACATGGAAAACGGCCATTATTGGGCGTAGAAGCCAAGGAGCGCAACATCTACAAGAAACCAGACTTTATTCGAACAGGTACACAGAATTTGGAGGAGAACCCGCCTTGCAATGCCGAAGACAATCTGCGCACCGGACTCATCTTCATTGAAGCCTGGTTCGGGGGCTACTGAGGGAGCCCTGGATTAGGGGGTGTTCGGATAGCCGAACTATACCTTCAAGCCGGACTCGTGGACTATGAAGATACAAGATTGAAGACTCCGTCCCGTGTCCGGAAGGGACTTTCCTTGGCGTGGAAGGCAAGCTTGGCGATACGGATGTTCAAATCACCTACCATTGTAACCGACTCTATGTAACCCTAACCCTATCCGATGTCTATATAAACTGGAGGGTTTTAGTCCGTAGGACAACATACACATCAACAATCATACCATAGGCTAGCTTCTAGGGTTTAGCCTCTCTGATCTCGTGGTAGATCAACTCTTGTAATACCCATACCATCAATATTAATCAAGCAGGACATAGGGTTTTACCTCCATCGAGAGGGCCCGAACCTGGGTAAAACTTCGTGTCCCCTGCCTCCTATTACCATCCGGCCTAGACGCACAGTTCGGGACCCCCTACCCGAGATCCGCCGGTTTTGACACCGACAATGAGGCACCTCCTTCGAGGGAGAGACCTGGCCGGCTATTGGGAGCCGGCCGTACCCCAGGCCAACTGCGGGAAGCCTGGCCGCCTTTGGGGTGTCCCTGACTGAGGGGGCCCGCCACCCACGGGTTGTACTGACCGCTCGCCGTGGGTGACGTCATGATCAACATGGCAACAGTGCCACGCCGGACGGGTGATGGCCGCCCTGTACGATGCACTGTGGCCATGCGTGTCCCGGGATTCGGGGGTGGTAGGCTTCACTATAGCCACGCCCCGTCTTGTCGCCGTTATGTGGGCGCAGACTCTGAGGGCATGATCTTGGCCGCCTGCTGAGGGGCCGGCTCCTGGGAGTCAGCCTTCTCATGGCCGACTTCTTGGAGTCGGCCTTCTCGTGGTCTTGTTTCTCAAGGATTTCAAGGCTGGGCCGCCTTTGCGCAGCCGGCCTGAGAGGTGGCCAGCTGGGGAAGGCGAACCCACGTCTTGGATGCTTGGAGGCTCAATCGGCCTATAATTTTTCTGAAGAACCAGGGGAAGCCGGCTAGGCTACCCGTGGTAAAGTCCAGGAAGGAGGAGACATTGATAGATGATTTGAGAGAAACCTTTGACAATCTCCGGGTTTGCAAGATGATGCTCAATCCGGGGAAGTGTGTCTTTGGGTTTCCCGGCAGGCAAGCTCTTGGGTTTTCTGGTGTCAAACAAAGGCATTGATGCTAATCTGGAAAAGATTGCAGCAATTACATCCTTGGCTAAACCGGCGTGTATCAATGATGTTCAACGTCTGGGCGGCCGGATTACAGCCTTGAGCCGGTTTATCAGTCGCCTTGGAGAGCAGGCCATCCCTTTATATCAGATGCTCAAGAAAACATATAACTTTGTCTGGAGCAAGGCAGCTGATAAAGCGTTCGAGGATCTAAAGAGGCAGCTAGCTGAACGGCCCGTGCTTGCAGTGCCGGTCGATAAAGAGCTGTTATTACTATATGTGGTTGCTATTGCCTGGGCTGTTAGTGTAGTCATTGTGGTAGAGCGCAAGGAGCTTGGCAAGGAATATCCGGTTCAACAGACGGTTTATTATATCAGCGAGGTGCTCATTGAGTCAAAGTAGAGGTATCTGCATTGGTAGAAGCTAGTGTATGGAGTGTTTATGGCAAGCCGGAAGCTTAAACATTATTTTCAGGGCCATCCCATCACAGTGGTCAGTTCAGCTCCTCTGGGCAATATCATTCAAAACAAAGAAGCAACTGGCCAGATTGCCAAGTGGGCTATTGAGCATGGACCTCATGGGCTCAAATATATAACCCGCACAGCGATCAAATCCCAGGCACTCGTGGACTTCATCAATGATTGGACAGAGTTACATGCGCCTGAAGAGAAACCAGATAATACATATTGGACTATTCATTTTGATGTGTCTAGGCAGTTGGAGGGCTCGGGGGCTGGATTCATACTAACTTCCCCACGAGGTGACAAGTTTTGTTATGTCTTCCGTTTAGTGTTCCCTTGTACTAACAATGCAGCTGAATATGAGGCTTTGCTCCACGGTCTTCGGATGGCTAAGGAGATGAATTTAAGCTGGGTTAATTGCTTCAGCGATTCAGATCTAGTGGCGCAACAGGTGTCTGGCACTTGGGATTCTAAGGACCCACTCATGGCTGCATATTGGTGAGAGGTGGACACACTGGCTGGTCACTTTAAGGGTTATCAGGTGGACCATATAGACCGGCGGAAGAATGAAGCAACAGACGCTTTAAGTCATCTTGGTTCCCAGCGTAAACCGGTCCCGCCCAATGTCTTTCTTGATGTATTGCATAATCCGTCAGTCAAGGTGCCAACCGAAGAAGATTTGGCTATTCCTGATCCGGAGGCTCAGTTGGTGGCAGTTCTGCATGCCATACCGGATTGGACAATCCCCTATCTGGCTTACATGAACCGAGGTGAGTTACCAGACGATGAAACATTGGCCCGACAGATAATCTGGCGTTCCAAGTCCATGACCATACTCAACGGGGAGTTACATCGCTACAGCGTTTCAGGAGCAATTCAGCGTTGTGTTTATCCTCAAGAAGGTTGTTAGATTTTGCGAGAAATCCATGAAGGGGACTGCGGTCACCACGTCGGTTCAAAGTCTTTGGTGGCTAAAGCTTTTCGCCACGATTTTTACTAGTTGACGGCGCATGCTGATGCGTAAGATTTAGTCAAGAGATGTGACGGGTGTCAAAAATTCGCCTGCCATGCGCACATTCCGGCTCAATAGTTGCGGATGATTCCAATTACATGGCCGTTTGCGGCTTGGGGGCTTGATATGGTTGGACCCTTCAAGCGATCCAAGGACAAAAAGACCCATCTGTTAGTAGCAGTTGATAAATTCACCAAATGGGTGGAGGCAGAGCCAGTCAGCAAGTGTGATGCAGCCACGGCGGTTCAATTCATCAAAAAGGTGATATTCCAGTTTGGCTTTCCACACAGCATTATAACTGATAATGGTACTAACCTGTCAAAAGGGGAGATGGAAGAATTTTGTCAACGTGAGCACAGCCGTCTTGATCTAGCATCAGTGGCTCACCCCCAGTCTAATGGTCAAGCAGAGAGGGCAAATCTGGAAATTCTACGAGGTATGAAACCCAGGCTTATGGTTCCCTTAAAGCGGACGCCGGGTTGTTGGGTTGAGGAGCTACCTTCTGTGTTATGGAGCATCAACACCACACCCAATAGGTCTACGGGTTACACACCTTTCTTCATGGTCTATGGAGCGGAGGCAGTTCTTCCTAGTGACATCCATCACGACTCACCCCGTGTGTCAGCTTATGTTGAAGCTGATAATGAGAAGGCACGTCAAGATTCTCTGGACCTGTTGGATGAAGAGTGTGATCTGGCCGCAGCATGATCGGCGATTTATCAACAAGATCTCCGACATTATCACAGCCACCGGGTTAAAACCAGAACCTTTGAAGAAGGCGATTTGGTGCTCCGGCTCATCCAGGATCAGACTGATATGCACAAGTTATCCCCACCTTGGGAAGGACCCTTTGTGGTCAGCATAAAGACTCACGTCAATCGGAGGAGGAGACCAAGTGGCCATGGAACATAGCTCTCCTTTGGCCTTACTATACTTGAAGCCATAGGCTCTTCATCTGTACATATTTATGAAAGTGTATATATTATATAATAAACCGGAGACTCCGATTAAGCGGGGTTTCTGTTCTTTTTACATCCTGTGTATGCTATATGAGTTTACTGACAAAGCGGAGTTTTTTAATCCGGTCTTAGTAGTTGCACGGGTATAAATAAGATCACTAGGGGGCTTGGTCATATTTGAACTACAGCTACACCTCTTGATCGGTTTTGAAACCACGAAGGGATATCACTAGGGGGCTTGGTTGTTATCACACCATAGCTACACCTCTTAATGGGCATTTAGGCCATAAAAGAAAAATATGTGGAGCCAAAGAGAATGTTGCACAAAGCACAGACTCAAACATGGGCACACACTGAGCACAGCTCACAAAGTTACTTGGGGGCTCTTTTTGCAAAGCAACAAAGAGTTTGAAGGGACCCTTGTAATTGGCTATCAAGCTACGGCTTGGAAGCCTGGTGTATTCACCTAAAAACCCGGGTTAACCTGCCTTCATCAAGTAAGCCACTCCTGTCCAGGTAATCCTGGTATGACCCATCGAACGTTTGACATGTCAATCTTTTATGGACCCTGAACTTGTCAAAGTTAAAACGATGATTGGTTAATTGGAGGCCCATCTTAAAAGGCTTTGTTAAATGGTTTAACTCAGAGGCCTAACAGCCCATGAAAAGCCTCGATTTGGAGCCTGGCATCTCGTAAAAAGCCTTGTATATTTTCCTTTTTGAGTTTTATTTGTTGACATTCATCAGTCTTTTTTTATAAATCGGCGTCCTTGACCCGGCTTGCTTTTCAACTGCAAGTTGTTGGCACATGATCAGTTACAAACCGGTGTTTATTGACCAGGTCTGGTTTGACTAAATCACTAGTGTTATAAAGAAAACCCGGTAGTTATCCCGGTCCGGTTTAATATATAGATCGACATTACAGAGATGGGGTTATCAACGTTCCAGATGGGTATTAACACCTTCGCCGTATACACCGTTGGTCAACCAATGAGGTATGTTATGTATATTGCTTTTTGTACAAACACTTTGATTATTTCATCTATGTACTGTACACTTCTTGGACATAATGACATGTCTAGCGGTAAACCGCTAGACACTTTTAAGTTATTGAACCCAGGAACACAATTCATCATGGGTTATGCATACATATATCCCAAAAGGTGGCACAAGTTGTCATGAGGCATTACAAAACATGCTCGCTGGCATGGCAAATAACGGAGTTTTGGCTATCCTATTACAAGAGGCTTTCAAAATGGCTCCAATGGCATAATTGTTTTTCACAAGATCGGCACACGGTGGCCAGTAAACCGGCGACCGGCTTAGGACGCTTCGTCTGCACGGTTTGATGGTTGAGGGTCAGTTGGTGTGGGTACTTCTTCATCCCTCCCCAGACACTGGAAATCAACCGTCGACCAATCGATTCCAGTTAAAGCTTGAAATACTGCTTCCTCAAGGATAAGATTGGAGGGGTTAATATCAGGAGCATAAGTGTGCTTACAAATCGGAGGCACAAGTTCTTCAACTTCATGAATGTCGGCCGGCTGTCTTTTCCTTTCAGTGTCATAAACCGGTTGAAAATGGGACAAGTCTGTATCATCGGCCAGTTTGCTGGCTACTGGCCACATCTATTTGGTCAGCCGCCGGAGGTCGTCATTATGAAAGTTTGAACCGTCTTCCTTCACACCTGGGTATCCTTTAATGATATCCTCTGCTTCAAGATCTGGAATCCAGGATTTGGCTCGAATAAGTGCGGTTAAAGCTCCTGACCTGGCAGCTGCTTTCTTCAATTCGGCAATACGGGCTGGTAACATGGCCAATTTCTCAAGTGTTTCCTTAATCAAAGTTGGGGCTGGTTTGTTATAAGCTATCGTACAAATAGCCCGCTGAGACCCAGAGTACAACTGTTCAACCAATGTATATGCCGCTTTGAGCTTCATCCGCATATATGTACCAAGATGAGCAATCCGAGTACCTACCAAAGATTTTTATCAACGTTCTGGTCAGTGATAAGGTTCATTCACTTGCGCAAAACACATAAGCAGACACTTACCAAAGATAGCAGAAGTCATAGCATTGATTTGCCGTTTTAAACCAGCTAGTTCATCTGCAACTGGCTTCAGGGCTGCCTCGGCGTCTTCAGCTCTTTTGGTTAAACCGGACTTTTCGGATTCCCAGCTAGCATGATCTTTGGTGAAAGCTTCCTTCAGCTTTTCCATTACGGCCAGGGCTTGGGTCAGCTCCTCTTTGGCTTTTGCAGCCTCTACTTGTTGTGACTTCACATTTTCTTGCAAGTTAGAGTTTCGAGCGTCTTTGCTTCTCAGTTCAGCCTGCAACGTTGAAGGCATATTAAGCAACAGGCTATATATGTTCTAAGTGCAAAGCGTATAACAAGTTATGCACTTCATACTTGGGGGCTAATGCCTGTTTTCTCTAAAGTGCTGCATTTTATACAAGTCTCCAGAAGAATACAAGCATTATACTGGACACTTGGGTGCTAATGTGCGTCTGTTCTAAAGTGGATGCATGGATTAAAACCCGGATTAACTTGCCCGTTTAAACCGGCCTTTGGGAGTTATGCTACACAAGG
Source organism: Triticum aestivum (assembly GCF_018294505.1). Taxonomy (NCBI): domain Eukaryota; kingdom Viridiplantae; phylum Streptophyta; class Magnoliopsida; order Poales; family Poaceae; genus Triticum; species Triticum aestivum. The sequence continues at coordinate 121,329,603 of NC_057797.1, forward strand.
TTATCTAATTGTTAAAAGATGAGTCTTGGTTACAAAGACCCGGTTTATGATTAACATCATAAAACGGACCTTGGGGGCTATTTGGGCTACTGTTTCAGCTATGAGTCAATAAACAAAGGGAGACGAATTTACCTCATATCGCTCTTTCATCAAGTTCAACAACCCGGCTTCATAGTCCCGGTTTGAGTGCAGACAGTTCAAGAAGCCAGAGTGAAGCTCTTCAGCGTTGAAATGAGCATAGCTTGATAAATCACTGCTCCACTTGCCTTTTTCCTTAGCAGCTTGCTCTTCTTTGGCACTATGTTGAGCCAAGATAACGGGATGGCCAGGAGAGCTATGGCCCATTCCAGTAATGATAACATCGTCTCCTTGACTTTCAGTATGTTTGGCTGGTGACAATGGAGTATCAGCATTTCTCACCGGACTATCCCGGTTTGGCTCTGCCGGTTCAACGTCAGGTGCGGAAGGTTCAGCGTCAGCTGGTTCATCGGTGTTTTCGCCTTGAAGGGGCGGTTCACAAGTGGCGGCTTCAGGATGAAGGCCCTCCGGTTCACAAGTTTGTTCCGATTCACCTCTGGGTTCTTCTTCAAAAGTGGCCGGGTCTTCGGGCGGATTGGTGACCCGAGCTTTTTCTTGCTGGGTCTGGCTTTGGCCCCGCAAACAAAAATATAAAATGATTAATATCTTATTCAAGTTCTATGATGCATTGAAGGAAAAAGTTTTACAACTTACCCGGCCACAGTTTTTGGAGGAGGGAGTTGAGTTGTGGTTGACTCGCCAGATGATGAGGGAGGTGTCACCTGATAATTTGAATCGGATGGATTAAGAGGTTGTCTGAAATAACCTGCCTTGGGGTAAGAATAGTCAGGAGAAGGGGAGACCTCAGACCGGCGCTTCCCAACCGGGGTGTCAGGTAAACCGGCTGAAGTGACCTGTCGGCCACTGTGCCGGGTTGTCCGGCGAGCTTCATGCTGCTGAGTCTTCAAAATAAATGTTGGATCCAAGTGAGCAAGAGGGTGAGAAAAGCTTACTTTCTGGACTGCTTGGCGGCTTTTTTGTGTTGTCATAGAGTCTGAACCGGAGGAAAGGGTAATTACCTCTACATCATCAGCTTGACTGCCTTCTACGTCCTCCTGAGGAATATCATTGTTAATGAGATGCATGAAAAGAGAGCCAAGTGAGTCATGTTCTACCTCAACTTCCGGATCATCAGTGTCGCCATCAAGCTCCATGTTGATCTGGTCAGCTGTTTTCCGTTTTGATGTCCGTTTGACGGCTTTAGTTTTGGGGCGAGATGGTGTGACCGCTTTGTCCCCAGTTGGCTTTAATGCTTTTTCTACGGTTTTCCGTTTCCAGAAGGGGTCATCACCCTATACATACATACACAGAAGAAGGATTACATGTTGCACAAGATAAAAAGATTAGAGATGAAAAGGAAGTACAATGCTTACAACAGGCGGTTTGTTCTTGGCATAGAAGGGACTCAAACCGGTTTGACTACAGACCAGCTCCGATTCATTCAAAATCATTTTTACACCTTCAGTAACTTCTTCCTCGGAGAGTTGAAGGTTGCAATGGCGTTGAGGATCATCAACCTCACCGGTATACTCACACATTAAACCGGGATGCCGGCTTAGAGGCAAGATGCTCCAAGGTATCCAACAACGCACGAAACACACACCTATTAAACCATTGGCCATAAAGGCCCGGAGTTTGGCGAGTTGAGGGGCATATTTCGCCCTTTCAGCGGAGCTCAAGCGTTGCGGCATCGGATGGGTATTGGAAAGCCGGTGATTACGAAAGCCTAGAAGGGGATTTTCGTCTTCAGGCGAAATATCTCTGCAATAAAACCAAGTTTGGTTCCATTCCTTTGGGTGGATGTGATGTTTGGCATGAGGAAACTCAACTTATTTCCGCTTTTGAATCGAGACACCACCAAGTTCTGTGTTCGGGCCATTTACAAACTCTGTGCGCCGGTTTAAGTGAAAGAAATCCCAGAACAGTTCTGCAGTTGGTTCTTCCTGTAAGTATGCTTCGCAGAAGACCTGGAAGTTGCATAGGTTTGATACTGAATTTGGCCCAATATCTTGGGGATGGAGTTGGAAATTGGCAAGCACATCTCGGTAAAACTTTGATCCTGGTGGTTTGAAGCCACAGCTTATGTGGTCAACAAAGACCACCACCTCACCCTGCCTTGGGGTCGGAGGATTTTCTGTTCCTGGAACTCGCCATTTAATTTCAGTTTTCTTAGGTAAGGAGCCGATGCTAACCATCTCATTCAGTTGAGTTTCAGTAACCCGGGAACGAGCCCAGTTGCAAGCAGTGAATTATTTGGCCATTGTGAAACAAACAAGCTGAAAATGAAAGGCCGGTTTATAAATCACGCATGATGATATGCAAGATACAATGGAGTAAGAAACGTACTGATATGCGAAATGGCATAAACCGGAGACCAATGCAATAAGGGAAAAAGGTAATACCAGGATAGGGGTACTCAGACACTGTTAAACCGGAGTATAACTATAAAGGTAAAGGGCTCCTCTGGTTTATCAGAGGGCTAATGGTATAGATTGATTATGCAAAGTTAAACCGCCTAGGTTGGTGTGAGGAGAAACAGATTTCACAGGGACATATGAGAATTTTAGATCTAAGGTAAGACAGAAAAGCAAAAAATATTTTGACCTAAAAAGGGGGTAAGACCCGAAACAGTTTATGAAGGACTACATCAGCTTTTGCGCATAAGGATCTATGGTGGTAATAGAAGATTAGCCACGGCAAGGGATACGATAAGTGCGAAGCATTCATCTACAGGCCAAGGAAGAACAGCACCAAAAGCTCTGATGAACTTCAAGAACCGCGAAGAACTTACTACAGCCGCGGAAGCAGCGGAGGTGTGCTGCGGAACTCTGGTGCGAACAGGTCGATGCACCGGCCGATGGTCAAGCAGAGGCGAGGCTTGGCGATGACGGCGGCGCTCAGGTGCAAAGACGTCGCGAGGAAGAAGAAGGGAGGAAAGGAGAGCGGAAAGAAAATAAAGGGGTCCTCTGCCCCTATTTATAAGGTGAAGCGATGAAACGGCAAGTGCGGGAATCGAGGAGCCCAAAAATGGATAAGTTAATAAGGGTGTCGCCTCGGTGACTGAATACACATTAAATGAAGGTAATCTTCGACATCAATGGATGGATGACGTCAGGGCGGTTTATCATAATCTTGAAGTATGACGTCACGGCGGTTTACATGATCAAGGTGAAGATATGAGGGAGGAATTTTTCTAAGTGTAGAAGATTGACATGAACAAGTTCAAACCAATCTGGGGCCTAATGTTGGGGATATTACTACTGGAGGTAAACCGGCCTTCTGTAGCCGGGTTAACTCCTTGAAGATTAGAAGCCCATGAAGATGCAAGGATGATGGCGCTTCACGAAGGCCCAAGGCCCAAAGGCGGGTTAAAGCCTGTAAATGTAAACCGACCTAGTCATGTAACTTGTATTGTAAGATAGAAAGGATAGAGACCAAACCGGACACGTTTATGATCTGGCTTCGGGACTCTGTAGCCCGGCGGGTGTCAACCTATGTATATAAAGGGACGACCCAGCAGCGGTTTAGGGACGGACAACAACTCGAGAGCCAGACAAAGCGGATTCGCTCCCTGGCCTTTGAAACCCTAGCAATACCAATCACAACTAGACGTAGGCTTTTACCTTCCTTGAAGGGGCCGAACTAGTATAAAAACTCCGCGCGTCCCCTTGTCCGGTTTAACCCCTTTAAACTAACCCGTAGGGATGGCTCCACGACTAAGTCCTTTCACAAGGACATCTGCCGTGACAAACCCACGACAACTTCCAAGGTACATATGTACGGTCACCAGACGCCAATGACTTAAGCCATATAGTTCAACAGCCCGAAGAGTCAGCCAGGAAGCTCTGGACTAGGTTCTTAGTTAAAAAGAACCAAATCGTCGACTATCCGGACGCGGAAGCCCTAGCGGCCTTTAAACACAGCGTCCGGGATGACTGGCTCGCCCGCCACATCAGTCAAGAAAAACCAAAATCCATGTCAACCCTTACCACTCTGATGACCCGCTTTTGCGCGGGAGAAGACAGCTGGCTCGCTCATAGAAGCAACAGCGCCAGCGATCCGGGCACTTCCAAAGTCCGAGACGGCAATGGCAAACCACGATGGAGAAAACACAAACGTCGTAATGATAAAGAAAGAACGCTCGACACAGTGGTCAACGCCGGATTCAGCGGCCGCAAACCCGGTCAACGGAAAAAGCCATTTAAGGCAAACAGAGACGGACCATCCAATTTAGACAAGATATTGGATCGGCCTTGCCAGATTCATGGAAACCCCGATAAACCAGCTAATCACATCAACAGAAGCTGTTGGGTCTTCAAGCAGGCCGGCAAGCTCAACGCCAAACACAAGGGGAAGAGGCCGCCTGGTGATAGCGATGACGAAGAGACTCACCAACCAAATACTGGGGGTTAGAAGCAATTTCCCTCTAAGGTAAAAATAGTGAACATGGTATACGTGACACACACCCCTACAGGGGAGCATGAGAAGCACTCCCTCCGGACTGAGGATCATACTACGTTTCCTTCAGCCGGAGTACAAAGAGGTCTTATTAAACCGCATACCTTGTCGTCCATTAAGCCGCCGGTCTCCATTCAGCAGGTCCGACCAATTCTGGAGCTGGACTAGCAGTTCGGCTTCCAGCGGCTCATACACCCGCGAAATCTGTACCGCACATACATAACTATGCACTAAAAATACCATGGGCATTGGCGGAAGCACAATACGGACGGGCCTACAAGTACTCTCATACCCTCCTTTTCTTTTCTTTTCTAACTACTCTTTATTTTTTCAATATCCTTTACCACAGGTGACTCGCAGGCTGGTCATCTCACCGACTCTATCGGAGTTCTGGTTCGTACATTCACCCAAAAGCTGCTCCTTTTAAGGAGCCCCTTCATCGAGGAAAGCCGGTGCAGACGTGCGATAGGAGGTCCAAAACAACTTTTTGTAGACCGTAATCTTTATTTTGCGAGCCTGTAAAGTGCCTTCTTCCTCAGTCGTTGACCCCTGGCATGTCACATAGCCCAGGTCCTTGCGTTATTATATACAAAACAACGATTGACATATCACTCAAGTTCTCGTGAACATAACTTGTATCCACTATTCACTTTTCTCTAAAGAACTGAATTTTGCTCCTTGTGTTATTTCACACACCCCGACAAAACTCGCCAGGGGCTCGATATGGGAACAAAATAAATTGCCAACAAGCCCAAACAGCTTTATAGCATACTCCGGCGTCGCGAGTTTGGCCTTATATGCATCAGCTCCGAATCATGTCTTGGGTCAATAGTTGGGTTGCCCGGCTCCTGTGCTTGCTACCTTACGTTCCGCTCTATCGGCTAAGGTAGTAAAGGGAGAACTACTGTGATTGTGTTTCCAGGTCACCTAGTCAAACACCTCAGTAGAGAAAGCCGAAAACTGACTGCCATCATGCGGTGAGAGCTGGTCAACCACTCGATGACTTACCGGAATCTTTTGTGATTCCCTCTGTATTACACGAAGGAGCTTTCTTCAGGTCATACACGTTACGCACTATATTGGGATAACTGCGTACATACCAGGGTCTATATAGTAGACCCACCACAAAACTCCTATGGTTAAGTGAAAGTGTTAACGCCCTATAGTCTGATTGCCTCGTTCACCGCATTGACACATCCTTCATGGACCAAGACGTTGGGTTAAGAGTGATCATGTGCTTTTCCGAACACCCCCGTATTTTCTACGAGGGGGCTGAAGCCGACGACTGGAAAACTTTCATATTATACAAAAATGGCCGCATAGGAGGACCCAAAGCTTTTACGCGAATAATATTATCATAATATTGTCTTTTACAATTTCAACACATTTCATTCGAATATCATGTCTTTCGAGCACTGACCCTTTATCAAGCGGGCGCCCTCTGAGACTTCCTCGAAATAATGCTCTGGTGCGTGATGGTCCTTGCCCTTGGGGGGACTCCTCGCGGCAATGTCGGTGGCCTTCATCTTTGCCCAGTATGTCTTAACACGGGCAAAGGCCATCCGCGCACCTTCAATGCACGTTGAACGCTTAACGGTGTCGATACGCGGCACCGCATCAACAATCCGCTGCACCAAACCGAAAGATCTATCCGGAATTGGCTCAGTAGGCCACAGCCGGACTATGATGTCCTTCATGGTAGAACCGGATATCCTGTGGAGCTCGGCCCACTGGGCCATATGTTCATTCAATAACAGCGGACGCTTTGGCGCACCGAATTGTAACCAAAAAAGCTTCTCCGTGGCACACCCTTCCAGCGCTTGGAAAAATTGTGTCGCACCAGAGGTGCTCTTCAGCAGGTCCAAGAATGCGTCTGGAGAGCTCCACATCTGGTTAAGCGGGGAATACTTCGGATCGCCGAATTTAGTCTGTAACAAGAAGGGCTTATGAGCCGCTATCTCCCCAGCTTGTCAGATCTCCTCCCAAGCCGCTCTAGACTCGGATCATGCTTCTCTCGCCACTTGTAAGGCCTTGTCGAGATCGACCGCTTTGGCTTTGTTATCCCTCTCGAGGAATTCGCACTGGAGAGTGGTTTCCTTCAGCTCGCGCGCCATGACAGAAATTCTCTCCTCACACTGGCGTCGAGCAGCCTGTTCGGTTTTTAATTCATCCACTGCCTTATTGGCAGCCAAATTACTCATCCGAGCTTTCTCCTTGGCTAGAGCAAGTTCAGGACGAAGGGCCTCCACTGCGGCAGCACCATCTGTAGTTATGCGCGTTTCAGTATACAATTCTAGCTTCGTGCATATATTATCATACATACATGTACTGACTGGCCAAAAAACATACCTTGCGCCTCGTCAAGCGGCCTGTTGATAAGTGTGATGTCATCATCCGCCTCATCAATCTTCCACTGCAGATCTGCAACCTCTGTGGATCGGGCAGTAGCCGGGGAGGTAACAACCCGTGTTCCATGTAGTCAGATTATTCCCTGAACATATCTTTTTGATCCTCTGATCGCCTCCCTTGGGAAGCCAATGAGAGTCTCAGGGGCTACTATCTATACACAGGAGTATTTGAATAAAACACAATCGAAAGCATTACCGTACAAACCTCGAAGCCTCTTATCAGGCTCGTGAAGGCCTCACTCAATCCGCTTTTCGCGGACAGGACCTTTTCAACCACCTTATCCATCAAGGTACGATGATCCTCCGAGACGGACGCATGTTGCAGCATGTTCGTCAATATATCCGGCGCTTCTGGATCTCCGGAAGCTGTTGTAGCAGCACGGCCTCCCTTGGAAGGGATCCGTTCATTCGTCCCTAGAGTTGGCTCTGGCTGTAAGCCGGACAGTCCGGGGCCTTTGTTGTTGGCCCTCGGACCCTGGGCTACCAAAGTATCACCTTCGGTTAGTGTTTTCATCATCCCTTGCATCACTTGTTGATTAGGAGAGACCCTCTGGGACGACACCTCAAAGTCGTCTGCCCTATTGGGCGACGAGACCGGTGGAGGCGTCTCGCTTTCCATCATCTCCGGTAGTAGATCCCCCGAGGAAGAGGATTGTTGAAGAAGACTATGTGCGGAGCTGCAAAAACATATATTCTAGATGGTACCCTGGTCATAGGAGATGAACGAGATATGTTTAAAACACCCTTGTTCACTTATGATTTGGCTAAAGGCTTGTCCTCGTCGTGGGACTACGCGATGATGTCGTCCTCCAAGCCCGAGCCGCCCGACAGGGGCATTTTGCCTCGCTTAGGAGACTTTTCCTCCCGACCTTCGAAGGCGGCCCTTTTCTTACCATGAGGGGAAGGGATGTTGGCTTCTCCTTTACTTTTGTCTTCGCGCGATGGGATTTTGATCTCCCCGGACACAACATCAAATATATCTTCGGGATGGAGGCCACCTTCAGTCCTCCCGCTCTCCGTCTTGTCCTCCTTCATAGGCATCTGGTATGGTGCCGGGGCCAGCATCCTTGTTAGTACGGGATCCCTTGAGTCTTCGGAAAGGGGGCCAAACACCTAATTCGCTCTGCTTTCTTTATCCAACCCTGTAAGAGGATAGTGTGATCAGTATCTCGTTACGGCATACATTGCTAAAAATTGTTCGGAAGTCGAGCGTTACTGAGGTATCCGGATGGTTGTAGTCAAGGCCGATGTCCTCGGCAGTGTCCGTCCACTATTTTTGTTTCCCAAAAAACAACTTCCACATTCCTTTGTGCGTAGTATCGAAGAAGTATTGGAGGGTCCGTGGTCCTTCCAGATTAAACTCCCACATATGGGGAGGTCGTCACTGGCACGACGGGACCTGGCGGACCAGCATTACCTAAATCACGTTGAAAAGACCGACGTCCTTCTCAAGGAGGCTCTGGATGCGGCTCTATAGATTCTACACTTCGTCAATTGATCCCCAGTCCAGCCCCTTATTTATCCATGATGCAAGCTGTAATGGAGAGCCAGATCGAAATGCAGGTATAGCCGCCCACTTGGTACCGCGGGGTTCAGTGACATAAAACCACTCCCACTGTCATAGGTTGGGAGTTTCAGTGAAAGAGCCTTTTGTCCAGGGAGCATTGGTAAGCTTGCTCACTGTAGCACCTCCGCACTCCGTTGTTTCCCCGTCGACTCCCTTTGGCTTCACACTAAAGGTCTTGAGGCATAAGCCGAAGTGTGGGGGAATATGGAGAAAGGCCTCGCACGTGACAATAAACGTCGAGATGTGGAGGAAAGAATCTGGGGCTAGATCTTGAAAATCTAGTCCGTAGTACAACATGAGCCCCCCGACGACGGGATGAAGAGCAAATCCTAGCCCTCGCAGGAAGTGGGAGATGAATACGACCCTCTCGCCGGATCTGGCAGTAGGAATAACCTGTCCTCGAGCAGGACGCCTGTCGGGGATCTCCGCGGTCAGGTATCTGGCCGCACGAAGCTTCGCAATGTCCTCCTCTATAACAGAGGAAGCCACCCATCAGCCCTGGAGGCTAGGTCCGGACATGAGTGGGCAGCTTGAAGCAATGGAGTTGAACCTCGGGTGCTGGAACTCGAAGTTGGAAGGGCTAAGGAAAGGGTTGGCACAAAATAAGACGACCCTTGGCCCCTTTATAAAGGCAATGGATATCGAACGCCTCCTCCTAAGCCTGAAAACCTGCCTATTCCGAAGGGATCATTCTAATGGAACGGTTGGGTTACCCACGCCCGTATTGATGAGAATCCCACAATAAGGGGACACGATATCTGTTTTGACAAGACATGCCAATAAAACCGCGCCTAGAAACGTGGAACAGCAGGACAAGAAATGGTTCGAAATAATGACCGGGCAAACGTGATGTCACATTACAAAAAGTTGTCGACGGATTGGACTCGTGATATATTATACTCCCCGCGGTTGTGCCGGTACTTGTGTTGCAGATCCGGACACGTTTGTCACGACCGAAGACTATCTTGGAGTATTTGGAAAGGGGAACCCGCCTTGCAATGCCGAAGACAATCTGCGCGCCGGACACCTCATCATTGAAGCCTGGTTCAGGGGCTAATGAGGGGGTCCTGGACTAAGGGGTCCTCGGGCATCCAACCTATTAGATATGGGCCGGACTAATGGGCTGTGAAGATACAAAGACCGGAGACTCTACCCGTGTCCGGATGGGACTCTCCTTGGCGTGGAAGGTAAGCTTAGCGTCCAAATATGAAGATTCCTTCCTCTGTAACCGGCCTTATGTAACCCTAGATCCCTCCAGTGTCTATATAAATCGGAGGGATAGATCCGTAGACAGATCCCCATAATCATAGTCAGACAGGCTAGACTTTTAGGTTTTAGCCATTACGATCTCGTGGTAGATCAACTCTTGTAATACTCATATTCATCAAGATCAATCAAGCAGGAAGTAGGGTATTACCTCCATAGAGAGGGCCCGAACCTGGGTTAACATTATGTCCCCTGTCTCCTGTTACCATCGACCTTAGATGCATAGTTCGGCACCCCCTACCCGAGATCCGCCGTTTTTGACACCGACAATGACCTCTTGCATTACTTCTACTTTGTTACAACACCATCTACTTAGTTTAAGCATCATATATGAGTACATGACATACCTATCCATTTTCTGTACCTATTCCATGTGTTATCATACTATGTTTTTCCAGTCAAATGTTGTTCTTTCGTAATAGATGTCCAAAAGGAAGAGGGTGAGTGTAGATCCTCAAGGAGTACAAACTAGGTATTTGGAAAAGGTAGTGATACCTGTTAAATCAGATAGATCAGCAGCCACCGAAAACAAACGCCCAACTGTACCAAACTTTACCCCTACTCCACTGGCCAAACTCCTATTAGAACTGTAGAGAGCCCAGCGTCAGGTACTGTCTATGATATCATTTCAAAATTTGAAGTCCTAAATTTCTGCATGTGCCTTACCTTCTCTCTTGTATGAAAACTAATTTCAGATGAATCTCTTTGCTCAAAGGATCATAGGATCTCACAACAATACTGTGCACTGCATTGCTCTTGTCAGTACCTCTTGCCCTTTGTCAGCATACTTACACTCATTGTTGTTTGATTATGTAGCATCACTGTAAATGTTTGCTTCTTTATCCTCCTTTGATGCCCAATGTATGTAATCCGCGGTCACGTTGCGCTTTATTATCACCGGTGGTGAACTTTGATTCCCAGGGGATGTAATATGCCGTAATTTCTTTATTGTATAGTCTAGGTTTAATCTTGGTCGCAATGCTGTAATTTAGGCCGGAAGGTTCAATGGATCTCAATGTTGTCGGTCTTCAGGCCGGCCCGTTACTCATGTGGGCCAAAACGTGGGCCTATAATCATCTTGGGCCATTAGCAGGTCTAGACGTACAGTAATTTTCCGCCTTTAATAGGCCAAGTAAAGTTCGGGCCAGCTGGGCCAAAGAATACCATGGGCTTTTAACAGGCTAAAAACTAGATTGGGCTAGCATTGAGCCAAAAAATTCATGGGTCAATACAGGCCGAAACTGCCTAGGCCCAAATAGGACGAGTCGTTGACAGGGCAAAATATATCTCAGGCCCTATTTGGCCCAATAAATTTATGGGCTTTAAGCAGGCCGGTATCAACGCGGGCCGTAGGCCCAACAGTTTCATGAGCCATTATCAGATGGGCTGTAAGCAGGCTGGATTCAACGTGGGTTGTAATTAGGCCCAACTACTACAAGGGCCATTAACAGGCCGATAGGCCAGTTGGGATGAAATTTATCCACGAAGACTACGGGCTGTTAAGAGGCCTAAAGTTACTTCAGACAAGAAATAGCCCAGTTTCTGCATGGGATGTTAAATGTCCTAAAGTTAAACGGGAATTATCGGGCTGAATTGGTAAACGGGAATTTAACAGGCTGAAATACAAACCTGGCTTAGAATGGGCCCAAAATAATAGTGGCCTGTTAACGGGCCTGATCCGATATGGGCCGTAGTTTGGCCCAAAACATGACAGGCCGTGAAAGAGGGTGATCTGATATGGGTCTCAATTCGACCCAAAACATGGTAGGCTGTTAGTGGGCCAACCCACTAGTGACTGAAAAAATATGGTGGGACTTTAGCTGGGCCAACCTTTTTACCTTAAATGGGCCACTGTTGGGCTGTGCCACATGTTGACATATCATGGGTGTCTTCCGTCCATTGTAAGGATGACATATGTCCCAACGATGAGCTGACACGAGCATTATCCGGTGAATGAGAATTTTACACGTGGAAAATCCCCATTGGTCGGGGCAGTTAACAGGTTATCGGATCCAAACCGGAACTTGATAGCTTAACGGCAACCTGTTATGGTGGATGCCATGTGTCGGTCACCCTTGACGAAATCACTTCTATGACGCGTGATTTATTGTCATGGAAGTGGACACTTCCGTGATCATAATTTTGGTAATGTGATGGAACACTTCTACGAAGCACAGGTATGACTATCTTGATTCCTGTTAGAAAAATTGTCATGGATGTACATGCATGACAGAAAACATGACCTACTATGACAAACACGTATCATCACGGAAGTGTAATTTTTTTATAGTGCTAACGCACACAAATTGATCTGGATAACCATTTTTGTTGGTTTAGCTTATCGCAAACAGTTCATCTGAGTGACCTGTATATCGTCTATCGCACACACTTTGATCTAGCTAACTGTTTTTGTTGTTTTGTGTCATTGCAAACAGTTTGTATGGACCAACTGTATGCCACTTATCGCACACGCAACTCTTTTCTGAATCGTTCTTGATTGATCCGCCATCGCGCACAGTTTATTTTATTGGTGACGGTTTTATTACCATACCTTTTGTGATTCATGCATCACACATAGTTTGGTCGAATGGTCTCCTATACATGTGTCGCGTTAGGACCTTCCTGAAGTAGTCTATGGTGATACTACATGTTAAACTCATGGTCCAGCCCACACTACGTTCAAGGCTTATATAAGAGTCAGCAGATAGGATAATTTTGGCACCATATTCGGCAATGAATCTGCTTTAAAGTATCCATATCTAATTTTAAAGAATCATGTGGATACGTAATATCCTATTCCAAAGTGATTCTTCGGGTACGGTATCATATAGCATGCAAATACGGATTATCCGAAAATCAACTAGAATTGTCTAAGAGTTTCAAACCGGATAATATGATTTTTGAGTAAAACAATCCTAGCCTAATATGATAGAGATACTAATTATGGAGTTATCAAGTTCATTTGACTAGCATGTCCAACTATGAATTTTATCACTAGTAGAGTTGATGGTTTAATTATTCAATTTTATTGATACCATCTCACCAAGCTCGGATTTTAGCCTAAATCATATATTTATTTTATTAACTAATTGATTCATGCAAGGCCAAAATTTTAAACCCTTCTCAAACGTTTCTAGGAATATAATTACCTACCTAACAGGTTGTTGATTCAAATACTTTGGTTTTCGGTCCAAGTCTGCCCCGCTTCCGATTTGAATCCGTGGTCCGTTATATCCGCATTCGAGTCCACAACCCATCAATATCGGATCCGCAATTAATCTAAGAAAATAATATGGTAAAGGATATGGTATGAGATAAATCTGTTCTGATCCGTTTACACTCCAAAGGGTTTACAAAATGAATGTTCTCCTTATTATTTCATTTGGCCGCGGTCACTTAGGAGTGCACCAGACTTATAAGAGTTCCATTTTCATCTTTGGAAAATAATAGTTGTGTGCCACTTTTATGGCGTCCTCTTTCATATCTCTATAATTCATACATAAAAATCATATTCATTAGGCTCACACATCTTCTTTGTTCACTTGTTATTACTTCAGAAAATAAGGGAGCGAGTCTCATGATCTAAGAAATTCTTGTTGTTGCGGATATATATGCAACCAGTCACAAAGAACACATCATTTTTGCAACACACACTTTACCAGGCTGGCAAATTAGGGTTCATGGTCACATGAATCTAATATTTCTAGCATGCAAGTTTTTATTGGCATGAGTTAGATATTCATGTGTGTGTTTTGAACCAAAACATAAAGACAACTTGGCAGAGTCACAAAATTTACCACTCATCATTATTAGTTCTTCTTGCTAAATAATCTTATTAATTGCTACAACACATCCTCCACAGCCTTAACACGTTTCTTCTTTAACACTCTCTTTTGCAAAAACAAAGTACCATAAATTTTTTTGTTTTGACAATAACTTCACAGTCCCCTTGGGTAAAGCCCTCCTTGCGGCAAGCCACAACACATTCAGCCTGATCACAACGTGAAGCGGTATATGCCCCACTGAGCTCTTTGCACGTCTTGGCCTCTGAACCTACAATACAATAATCAAAATATGGTGCATGAAAAACCAGATCCTACAATATTCTGAAGGGACAAAAGAAAAGAATGTAAGATAAGTAGTATAATTTACACATATGGCTAGCAAACGTATAGACCATGCATTGAGGAAGTGCATTGTTCTTGCAGGGGATTATTTTTAAAAATATTTACCAGGAACTAAATGGAGTGGCATGAGGAGTAGAAAACATAAAAGGATTGTCACATTGAGGGTTCCCATGTCTCAAGTAATATACGGTTTGAAGGCAGGTAAGAGAGAACACAAAAGATGCACATCCAAATGGTCTATGACATCTCTTATAGCCATGGATGATGATATCTGAAGAGAAATATAAGTCAAAGATATGACATATCTCGTGTCTTCAAGATATGTGTGAAAAATAAAAGTCAAATATATGACATATCTCGTGTCTTCAATATATGTGTGACATGATGTTGATGTCTCTACTCCTAATGGAGCACATGTTAGCCTGGTACTCCGGTTTTATTTCCTCTCACCACCTCTCCAACTGAATTTTCCCTTGCTCATTAAAAAAACCAAATCTCATTAAAGGGAGATCTTGTTTCGTGATTGCTTTGGCACATGTTGATTCATTTTAATCATGTAAATAATCGGTAATTAAGAATTTACAAATCGCACCATATATGTGAGATCACCTTCCTAAAATATAAACATAATATATTTCTTGATAACCTTCCAAAACAAAATGAGATATTTCTCAATAAAAATCATTAATCTGACGCACTATGTCATTTATTACTATCATTATCATTATCTCTACTATTAATTGACAATCACAAGTTTCCTAATATCACAAAAATAATATATCATTTCCTTTTGGTCGTACGCATCTGCACGCCCCTGCGGATGGATGCAGTGCGGGACACCATGAAGCACACCGTAGCCGGGCGTGTTGTTAGGGTGATACTCAAGAATGTCAGGGCGTGCATCACGGCATCGAGGACGGCCGTGGGGGAAGGCGGGTCGTCAGACCGCCACGTACATACGTTCATGGACGTGATCATATTATATTTCTTATCAGTCATGTAGAAAGCCAGACAAGCTACATTCTGAAATCAAGTGTGGCCATTGAAATGTTAAGAAATTCATTAAAAAAATATGTGCTACAATACTTGGTAGTCGTCGCCGTTTGTAATAGCCATTCATGCAAAATTTCTACTCCTAATGGAGCAGTTGGTAGTGTGGTCATTGGTACAACAAGCTGCTATACAAACGGTTTTTAACCCCTTTTCGCGACGACATTTTAAACCGTTGCCAGGCGAGTGTGGGCGATAGGGGGGTCCTTCCCACATGAACCAGAAACCGTCGGGGATAGGGAGCCATGATGCATACAATTGTCCCTATAAAACTGTTTCCGATATCTTGAATATCCCAAACGCTCCATTCTTGCTACTCGTTTGCGCTAGCATTACCACTGAAGTCGGTATTCTGTGGTGCTACGTTTACGATGCGCGGCCCATCACGAACAGTTTACGAGTATAGAACATGTATGATAAGAACAAAATCGCACACATTCACTCTGCTCGAACCGTATGCGGTTACTAATTAAGAAGATTAGCTAATCATCGTCCAAGTGTTGGATAGGATCACGAAACATCAAACCGTCGTAACAGTGTCGTACATGATACTATCGCACACGCTATTCTTTGGTGCAAAGTTTACAATGCGTACCACATGAGAAACAGTTCATGATTGTAAATCATGTACGATAAGGCACCTATCACAAACATTTAGTTTGCTCGCACCGTTTGTGATATTGTCTGACACCACACACGCTTTGTAAACGACAACTATGTGCATGCTCGCACATGTTTCCTCTCTGTGAACCGTGTCAGATTATGGTGTATATCACACACATTTGTGTTTTACCGACCGTGTGCGCTATAACAACCTGCAGAGCGTAATTTCACCCTTATTTAATTGTTGCTATTTAAAATTGTACCTAATTTGAATTTGAATTTGAAAGTATGCTATAAATTTATTCATATCCATCAGGTTCAAAGAACCAATGCATTATTCGACTCATAGGTACATATGTTCAAGAATTACATAAGCACCAAATAAAGAATAATGAACCACAATTGTATACTTGTACTATTAAAGACGATAAAGAAAAAGGCAAAATACTTTCTGGTTGCTGAACAGGGTGAAGCGGAATGCCCATATTGTGCCCTCCTCCATGCAGAAGGTACAGACGAATCTATCCCAACCCCTTGTGATGGTCGACTGCCCATCCTTCACTGTCTTCATGAACACATCTAGATAATCATCGTGTTCTGGTAGAAATACTTTAACCTTTGCATTCCCACCAATCATGAAATTTGAGAGGTAATCATGAGTAAGCTGTTTTGGGAACCAGTGTAAAGGAAAAAGATTCAGACATTGTCATCTAACACAACTCATTATGGGCAGTAAAAAGAAGGATGTAGAGTTCTTACTTACCATCCTGGAGTTGGTTGTTGTCTTGGATAAAGTGTAAACAAATAGTTTAATTCCCATCTTTTGACCCATTTTACTGACAATCTTTATCAGCTTCCTCACTTGATGCTAGTTCATCAATATCTCATTGCCCCATACGTAGAAAGGGTCGAAGCGCGGATCTTTACCAATGACATATGTACCTAAAAACACCAAGTTAATGTTAGAAGCTAAACAACAATTACACAATGATGTAGTACAACACTCCCTCTGTCCCATTATATAATATCTTAACATCCAATGTACTCACATATTGGATGAATTAACATATTATATTATGGGCCGGAGGGATTTTATTGCATTTTTACAAATTATCAGCCGGTTAACTGCTGCTGTATTGTTGTTGTTGCTGCTGCTCTTCTACGTACATCTAGACATCATCAGAACATTAAGGTAACACTCTTGTTTGTTGCTATGTAGCCTAGGATTGCATATTTTGACATTCAGTATAGTTCATGTTGCTATGTAGCCTTAGATATATTAGATATGGCCCTAGTTAACCTACCGATAAATGGTTTACAGATATACTTAGTTAAAAGTCTGTATTACTGATTAATCCCTTATCAGCCCCGGGCCTATATATAACCAGCTACCACTATCCTGAACACTGAGTATATATAAGCCATGGAATGAAACTAACCTTGATGAAAAACATCAGTCGTTCTCAAAATTGTCCCGTGTAAGTACATAGAGAGACATGTTAAGCACACCAAGCTAAACATCAACCAAATATATCCATGGCAGACAAAATAATCTCCAAGATAGCTTCACTATGCAGGTTTAAGCACGCTAGTTAATAAAAACAAGAAGTGGAAAGGTGTGTTAACTACAACAGGCCTAACATTTAACAAGAATCAAATATAGTCATTCAAACTGGTATTGTGCTGGTCTAAGTACACTAGTTACTATTAATAAAAATGGAAAGGCGTGTTAACTACAACATGCTTAATAGCAACCAAATGTGGTCATTCATAGTGGTATTGTTGAAACTTTTATTGATGAAATTGAATTGCATGGTTCATACTTGCACATATAGAACATCATGTTATGAATAACTGGAATAAACAAGGCATACTACGAAGAACCAAAGATAGCATTTGAAACTGGACATATGCTAACTAAACAACCGAACAACCAAAAAACTTTAAAAGAGACATATGCTAGCTATAACAGGCTTAACAACAAGCAAATATATACATTCCTATCGGTATGTTTAAAACTGGTATTGATGAAAATGTACTGCACAGTAAATAGTTGCACATATAGAGCATCACATTGTGAACAAGTGAAATAAACAAGGCATACTGCAAACAACCAAATATAGCAATTAAAACTGGACATATTCTCACTACACTAAAAAAGCGACTCGACAAAACAAATCATGGGTTCCCCCATGTGAAGAGGAACGACAAAACAAATCATGGGCTGCCTCACTTGTCACAGATGGGCTCGTTCCCGTAGGAAGAGCACGAACCCTGGGTGCGCTCCATGTTGTCGCAGATGGGATCCTTCCCCTTGGAAGAGCACGAGTGTAGGGTGCCCTCGCTGATGTCGCAGATGGAATCTTTCCCCTTGGAAGAGACGGAGAGGGTGCCCTCCTCGTGGTCGACGTCGATGAGGTCTGACTTTGCAGTTGTGGATCCCAAGCCAGCGTCGTAGAGCATGTCCTTCATAAATGACAAAAGTGGCTCGACGGTGATGTAGGATGGAAAAGTCTTGACAGCGAGCCAGAGGAGATTAGCAGCATGGCCATGGATGAGATTGATGGCGGTTGAACCCAAGGGCCCAGGGTAAACATGAATGCTAATTCTCCCAAATTTTGAACAAAGTGGTAACACACCCACTATCATTTGTCGGCTGCCCGAAGCAAGTGTTTGCAAGATGGAAATTAGTGTCTACTCCTGACACTTCACATCCTAATCGAACTGATTTCCACTGCTGTTGATAGGGGTAGACTAGTAACTTCAATCAGACGTGACACGACCGCCTCTCAGCCCATTCAGACATGGTGGGCACCAAATGTGGGCGGAAAAACACATTTGATTCAAGCTTGTCTGAAAGACATGTGTCTCTCCCTCCATTTCTCCATTCATACATGGTGGGCGGCAAAACAAACTCTCCTCGTCCGAAATTTGATGTAGGCAAATATTTTAAATAGGGGCAGATGTGTAACTTCCCTCAGACGTGACACAACCGCCCTACCTGTCAGCCTCGTTCATACACCGTAGGCGCCAACCATGGGCGGCAAAACACCCTCTCCTCGCCCGAAATCGCTGGAAATCGCTACCGGCAAATATTAAGGAGATGCGAGATTACCGTCCTATCCCCAACCGACGTGATGTCCGGAATTTTAAACGGGGGATAAGTTCATAACTTTCCCACATTTCAGACAACCGTGTCCTAAAGTTTGAGACCCCCCTCCATTTCCCCATTCATACATCATCGGTGCCACAACAACCTCCCCACTGCGGCCAGGCTCCTCTATCTGCCACCCCATCCTCCACCTTGCCTGAGCCGCTACCCCTACCCCATCGTCCACTACAAGATATGGATGTCTCTCATCCATGGTGCTGGACCAGGATCCTTTCATCGCGTCCTCTCACTTCATTGGTGCCTTCATCCACCTTGCTGTTGCCGCTCCTACGACTGCCTCGTCCACGACAACAGGACTAATCCCCCGACCCAGCCGTCTGTCGTCTAAAGTCTTCTTCTGCGCCGCCGACGGCCATCGCACCTGCAGCACCCTCAGCGTATCAACAGGGGCCCACACGCATCGCAAGAGAGGTGGCACTCTTTCATATCTGCTTAAGTTATTGATCTCACCCATAAAATAGATCGTAACTTGTTTACTGTACTTTTCTTGTCCGTACCAAATCGTAGTGGCTAGTTGAAAGCAAACATTGGCTGCGAAGTAGCCTTTGTCCGGTTGCACCTTCAGATCCGCCATGGCACGGTCACTATACTCATAAAGCTTATGGTTTCCCCCATTTATATTCACTACCATCATCATAGGCACTTCGTGGTGTGCTAGCACTGCTCCTCAAGACCTCAACCCATCAGGCGAAACAACATGCCACTCATAATTCCAAAGCTTAGTTGTTGAAATAAGAATATGATATGATGCTCATATTACTAAACCAGAGAACGTTTAATTGGTCGCCTAATGTTCCAATATTCATTTCGAAAAGCATGTCCGCCACACACTGGCGGAGCTACAGTTAAAATATTGGGAGGGCCAGATGGATTAGGCTACAAGGGATCCCAAATTTTGGTAAAAAAATTACCTTCACTCCTTTGTACATTGGACTACGTATAGGCAGGTGATGTCATTGTTTTGTTCTTATGTAGCTCCACCACTAGCGCCACATATAGAGAGACAACAGGGATTTGCATTTCTCCGTGCGCTCTGGTTCATCATGGGTGGGCAACACACACTGTATTATCTAACTAGCAAGATGCTCGTGCGTTGCACGGAACATCAATATGCATTTGCATGAGTAGTTTATCTTGTGGGAGAAAAGGATGAATGAGGGAAGGCCTTATCTGCAAATGTGGAGAGGTGTGCAGGTAAATTGTCATAGTTTCCTTCCTATCCGTTAGATATAGATCGGATGGCCTATATTGCAGGAAGGCACGCACACCATCATCACCAACTCTGCTTTTTATAATATTAGGAGAAAATTCCTTATATAACACTATTTTAAATGTTGTTTCCTTATTTGACACTGAAAATATTTTTCTTCCTTATCTAATACAGTGTTTAATTTTTTTTGCCTTTTATGACACTTTCGTCCATTTTAAGTCTTAACGCTATTAAATGACATCTGAAAAGACCTATTTGCCCCTCATATGGTATGTGACAAAAAATTGTGTGGGAGTTTAGCTTCAGTATAGGACTCTGTCCGGATGGTGAACCTGGTATATCTACTCTATTTGCCCCTGGGAACAGCCTGTTTTTCTGTCTTCTTTTTTGCGAGCGGGAGCAGACTGTTTGGTGATGGGAGGGCATACGATGGTCAACGGTGTACATCAATAGTACATGGTACACTACATACTCGATCTTATACAACATTAGTACATGGTACATACACCTAGCAAAATGTTGGAAATAAACAAGACATCCTGTCCGTGTAGAATTCCTATCTATCACCGTATAGGGCAGGTATTGCTAGGTGGCTGGTATATAACTATGTATGTACTGTATGTACCCAGCCCCTTTGTAACAGCCGTGAGTTGAGATTGAAAAAAGAAAATAAACAGGACTGACACGGTCCTGTTGCCATCAATCGTCTCGTGTGTTCATATGTCGCCGATCGAGATAATATTGCTAGCTTGGTTAGCTAGCCAGCCAACGCAGAATCGGTCATGCGAGAGATTGGTTGCTAGCTGGCGTCTAGTACTACATGCTTGTTTCTTGGTGTGTACGTGTACATCACCGTCTATGTCTACCCATTAGCTTCGAAAGTACTTTAGCCTCCTATATGCATGTACGCCGGAAAGCACTCGGCCACGCTGCCGAGGTCGGGGCAACGGCCAATACGAATCGAGTTGGCCCGATACACATATACACGTAAAATTTTGGTCACATACCATAGAAGGGGTAAATAGGTCTTTTCAGGTGTCATTTAACACCGTTAAGATTTAAAATAGGCGAAAGTGTTATAAAAGGCATAAAATTTAGACTCGGTGTTAAATAAGGAAGAAGAATAAATTCAGTGTCAAATAAGGCAAGTAATTTTAAAACAATGTTAAATAAGGAATTCTCTCTAATATTAGAGAGATAGAGATAGAGATAAGATATAAGATTACAGAAAAAAGTAGAGAAATCTGCTTGTTCTCTGTTATCATGTTCCTCTTCTGTTCTTCTTAATAAGTATATTACTTCCTCCATTCCTAAACTGCCTTGGGTGTGTGCGTGTGTTGTGGTGGTGTGCGTTTGTACCTGGTGTTGTGCATCATTGCTTTGTTTATAAAGCGGGGTGAAAGCCTTTTTCTGTAAATATAAGTCTTTTTAGATATTCCAATAAGAACTACATACGGATGTATATAGACATATTTTAGAGTGTACATTCACTCATTTTGCTCCGTATGCAGTCCGCATTCGAATCTCTACGATATTTATATTTAAGAATGGGGGGAGTAGTACAGTATGTTCCTTGTCGAGAAGTGGAGCAGGGACATTTGCAGTCAACAGGTTTATTGGGTAGCTTTAGATGGATGCATTCAATGATTCTAGATGGTCTTCCATAATATCCGGGAAATGTTGGGAGCTATGTCATCTTTGATAGTCTAGACTGATAGTAACCGTATTGTGCCTTCAGTTGAATATAGCTGCCCCTTTTGGGGCTGAAGCCTATCCGAACCCTTTCTTGTCGTACCGGCAATACAAGTCCATATGGTCCAGCTAGTTGCACTTTCCTGATTTTACTCTTGATGCTTAGGGTTTTCCCCTTTTATCTACTCTACTATGATCAATATAGGTGCTTTCTGTTGTACTAGAAGTACTCCACCCTTCAAGCTAAACAACACAACCCTCATAATTCCAAGCTTAGTTGTTCAAATATGATTGTGATATGTACTGATATTAGTTAACAGGCACATTTAATTGCTTAGCTAAAGGTCCCACTTGAGTTTCCAAAAGCATCTCGCGACATATAGAGAGACAGCAAAATTGCATTTATTTGCCATTTGTTGACTGTACTTTCTTGTCCATACCAAATCTTAGTTGTTATTTCAAAGCAAACATCGGTTGCTAACTACCCTTTGCATCGTTTGCAGCTTCAAATCTGCCATCCCACTGCCATGGTCAACACTATACTCATCATGCTTACGTTTTCCCCATTTTATTATGACCACGATCAGCCTACGTGGTTCGTGTCATAATAGCATTGCTCCACCCATCGAGCAAAACAAGCTTAGTTGTACAAATTTGAATAAGATATTATGCTAATATTAGTAAAACTAAGACATGTTTAATTGGCTAGCTAAATGTTCCTACTTTAGTTTCGAAATGCATGTGAGCCACATATGGAGAGACCGGAAGGAATGGTATTTCTCTATGCACTCTGGTTCAACATGGGTGGGCAACATACATTGTATAGAAAGACTTGTAATATCTTCAATCTTCTTGTTCTTCTGCTCTTCTTTAACATGATCCTCTTCTCTTCTTTAATAAGTATGTTCCTTGTTGGGAAGAGTAGCAGAGACATTTGCGGTCGACTGGTCAGGTCGAGTTGTTCTCCCTCTTAGTATATTTTGAATCTGTCAGGTCAGGTCGACTTGTTCTTCTTTACTATATGTTGAAGCTATCATCTGCGAAGTATCATCACTTCTAGAGCTCTCATATTTTGAGTAGTAGGTCACATTATATTAATGCACACACCAAATTACCGCATGCATGGCATCTCTCAGAAGAATTGCAGAGATAGCACAAAGGGGTTTACAGGGACGCAGTATTGGATTAGAATCACTTCTCCATTACTGAGATAATCTCACTTGTTTTTATGTTTTCATTCATGTCAGGTATTGAACATGATCAAAATGAATATGAGAATGGGCGCACGAGAGGAATATGGCGGAACAATCCACTGGCTAACAAACTTTGCATGGTGGAGGTTGTCCTATCTTATTCACCCATCAAGGTGCTTGCTCTAACTTGGCAAGGTTGTATTGGTTGCACATATTTTGCATATGACCTCTAGCATTACTTCTACTTTGTTACACCACCATATGCTTAGTTAAAGCATCATATATGAGTATATGCCATACCTATCCATTTTTTATACCTATTCCATGTGTCATCATACTATGTTTTTTCAGTCAAATGTTGTTCTTTCGTAATAGATATCCAAAAGGAAAAGGGTGAGTGCAGATCCTCAAGGAGTACAAACTAGGTATTTGGAAAAGGTAGTGATACCTGTTAAATCACACATATTAGCAGCCACAAAAAACACAGGCCCAACTATACCACACTTTACCCCTGCTCCATTGGCCAAACCCCTATTAGAACTACAAAGAGCCCAGCGTCAGGTACTGTCTATGATATCTCTCCCTAATAATAAAGCGCCGAGTGCTTCTGGTCATCCGTCGTCGCGGCTGTTTTGCAAAAAAGTCCTACTTTTCGGCAATGCAACCCGCGGTCCCTTTATAAGTGGATCCAAGAAAATGCTTCATTTTTACAAAAAGGGCCCAGTAGTTTGGTATATTCAACCCGCAGTCCATACGTCTGGTTCAGGATCGGGTCAACGCGTGGTGGCACGAGCGGTGGAGCGGCTCGATGCAGAAGGGCGGCGGCGGATGGAGCTTGAAGGGGCCGGATCCATGCGCGGAAGGTGCTTGGGAGGCGGATCCAGAGGTCGGAGTGATGCGGGGTTCACCGGTGACGACGAGGAAGACCGACGGTGAGGCTTCCCGGGCGCATCCATGGCATCAGCGGGTCCTGGGGAAAGAAGACAGGGAGGTGAGGCCGTGAGGGAGAGAAGAAGGGTGACGGTGTCCTGGACTAGGGGGGACTCACCACGTCGTCTCCCGATCTATCAGATTGGGCCGAGAACCCCCGTGGCCGTATACTCATGGGCCAGTTCAGACGGCTGCCACATACAAGGAAGATTCCACAAGACTTGGTGATCAAGACAAGGACTTCTCCCCACCGGCGTAATCGGCTAGGACTCTTGTTATCCTAGGCCTCCGGTGCATTATATAAACCGAGGCCAGGCTAGTCGATAGAGATATAATATATACAACAATCATACCATAGGCTAGCTTCTAGGGTTTAGCCTCCTTGATCTCGTGGTAGATCTACTCTTGTACTACCCATATCATCAATATTAATCAAGCAGGACGTAGGGTTTTACCTCCATCAAGAGGGCCCGAACCTGGGTAAAACATCGTGTTCCCTGCCTCCTGTTACCATCCGGCCTAGACGCACAGTTCGGGACCCCCTACTCGAGATCCGCCGGTTTTGACACCGACATTGGTGCTTTCATTGAGAGTTCCGTTGTGTGATCGACAAAAGGATCGATGGCTCGCCGGTAGATCAACTGCGACTTTGGCGTCTCCGTCACCAGTTCGACTGGTCACCTTGGTTCGACCAAGAATTGCGCCCCGTGTTCGGATCACCATGTTCGGACGAGGGCCTTCATCAAACATCAACTCCGATCTCTATCAAGATCACGGAGGAATCATCTATGGAGCTCGGGGGCTCAACGTCAACATTGCCCTCAAGCGACCGTGCTGTTTTTTTTTGGACAGCGAACTCGTATCTGCCACCACCACCTCCTCGAGTATCGCTTTGACGATCGCTTTGGTGGAATTGTGCGGAATTGAGTCTATAACAACCCTGGAAAATTTTGTCGAGTTCCGATGGAGGAATCTCTGGCAATCCATGATATACCAGATCCCTGTCAAATTTGGATGGGAATTTGGATGAGTTTAGGGCATGGTGTTCAGCTTCTAGCTCGGATGTCCTTTGGAAGATCCAACCGTTGATCGGCTGCGGAATTCCTATATCTACCACCTCTCAAACTTTTAGCTCGATCCAACCATCCAAACTCCAGGAACCTTCCGATTAATGCATCACTTTTCGGATCTGTTTTCTGCGCGAAAACGAATCCGACCCGAGTTCATCTTTTTTATGAACGGGATTTCGGACATCCCTTTTGAAGAAAGTTTTGTATGGGGTATTGTGTTTTGTTCCCGAACACATCCCACTAAATTTAAGATATTTTGAACATGATCTTCAACATCATGCTGGTGTCAAACCAGTCCGGCAATATTACTCCACGACTGCCGACATGCGCTAGACACGTCGTCACTTTAGCCGAGCTCAACTTCTTCGGATCATCATCTCGGCAAGCCGAACAAGAGTCCGGCATCGCGAAGGATAAATCATCATCAACATCGCCGCCCCACGGATTACACGGAGCGGGCATACCGGCATCGCCGCACGGTCGCTTCATCAAGCCGGCATCGACCACGTCACGACCTGCATTGATAGGGCCGCACTATTGCTTCTTCAAGCTGGTGTCCATCATGCCGACCTACTTCGACTCATCAGCTGACGTCGAGGCTTTGACATCTCGGCTGGACCGGGGGCTTCGCCATCTCTTCATCAACCTACTCCGAACACTTCGGTGTCACTAGCCGACCAGCTCTGTCACGTTAGCCGGGCCGAGGGCTTTGCCTCGGCAAGTCAACCTTTACCAGCATTGCCATGCCATCGTTTTATCGCCCATCAGGCAATGGTTGTGCGGAGGGAGTCCCAATTTTGGGAATCACCTTCCCTCGGATTGCTACAACAAATAAACCAGGCGCTATTAATCCCCGTATTTTTTGCTTGTTTGGGTTCATTTTTCCCAAGGAATTATTACTCTGGTTTGTCCATGATATGTACACAGGTCTATCAAATGGTGACCGCATTAACGAGGGTCGCGTGGTGGTTCGATCAGTTTCCGTACATAGTCCGGCGAACGCCGCATCCGAAGCTCGAACCGACTTGTGAATTTAGAGTTTGCCACGCCTTTACTACATCACGCCGACGCCCTGCATCGACATTGACTTCGGCGCCAGGCCATATTTCTTCTATTCCTAACTTTGCATAAATTATTTATTATGCAACATTTTTTAATTATCATTATTACTATTATCTCCGGTTTGCACTATTTTTTGTGCACAGGAAAATGATCCGGGGACTTCGGCGTCACTCTGCCGGTTTGCATTGACTGTGCTATGTCACCACTTCGGCGTGTCGAGCTCTCCGCTCCGCCACCTCGGGACCAGCTTGGGGGATGGAACCTTGCCCCGCATCAAGCTCGGACCGCGTCATCAATACCGAACGCATTAACCAGCTAAGTCGCTTTCATGCTCAAAGCTTTAATTTCTAACTTGTGTTCGGTTCGACCAAGCATTATACTTTTTTGGAAAAAAGTTGCTTGTAAAAAATTTCCTTGTCCAAACTTTGTTTGTGACACACAAATTCAAGGACCCAATTCACTTGGGGGCTTCATTTATGAAGCTTTTCCTCTTGCATATGATTATACTTGTACGGCTTCGTTCCTTGTTCGTGTATTATTCCACAATATGCACCATACTGACTTAAGTGATTTGCAAGATGGGTTGCCTCGCTCCTGTGTTTACCCCTACGTTCCCGATTGTTCGGCTAGGGATTAAAGGGAGCACCTCTGCGATTGTCACGATTGGGTCAACCGAGCCGGACCTCAGACTGGGTGAAGCCAAAAACTAGCGCTATTATAGTTTTCAATGATGGCCGGCACACAACAAAACTCATGAGTACAAAAAATCTATTGCACAAGTCTCATAATAACAATGAGCACCGAAGAAAGGTATCGGCGGGGGTACTATTTTCTTCGAAGATGCTTCTTACACTTCACGGTAATATAGCATAAGTTCCCTGAGCGCGCTTTGTCTGTTACAGCCTTATGGCCTGATTACCTGGTTATTGGAAACACTATCGGTATTCTTGACCGATGGAGTACATAACACTTTTGGGTCCTTGACCGACGAGGGAGAAGCTGACGGTCGGTTAAGACGCGTTTAAAGTTCTGTTG
Organism: Triticum aestivum; assembly: GCF_018294505.1. NCBI lineage: Eukaryota > Viridiplantae > Streptophyta > Magnoliopsida > Poales > Poaceae > Triticum > Triticum aestivum. The sequence goes on from NC_057797.1 coordinate 121,356,524, forward strand.
AACATAGATATGATATAAGTACTTCGGTACATGCAATCATTCTTCCACCCAAGTCACTTGGGGGCTCTTAAGTTTATTTGATCCATTTTATAATAAGTGTTCTTCTTCTTAGTCGTTGCAAAGTTTTATTATTATTATTTATCACTCCTTTTTTCGACACGAGTGTGCGGTCACTAGCCGGGGAGCCTAATTTCTCTCTCAAAGCCGCTAGAGTTTAGTTTGCTAAACTGGCCTGATGAGAAGTACTCCGCCCTCGGGATAGGAGGTTGAAGCCGTAGGCTGACCCACTCGAAGTCTTGAGATAGGATGTATCATGTTAAAGCACGACAGAAGCACTTCTTTTTTCTAAGACCAATTTTCGGATTGGCACCGAACACTTGATCTTGTTCGGACGTCATGTTTTTACTGACGTTTCTTGGTTTTCCAAGCTTTTTGGCACTTTTAAACTATTTGTGCTTTTCCAGCATTAGTCTCGCAGTGCAACGCCGGACACCTTTATAGATTCGGCAAAAATATTCTCGGATATTGCTATATATGCATCGGTTTTGAATTGTGTCTTTGGTCAATAGTTGGGTTGCCCGGCTCCTACACTTGCTTCCTACGTTCCGTTTTGTTCGGCTAGGCGTGCAAAGGGAGAACCACTGCGATTGTGCTTCCAGCTCACATGGTTAAGCACCTCAGTGGAGAAAGCCGAAAACTGACTTTCACAATAAGTGTAAACTGGTCAGCTATCCGATGACTATGTTAAATGATGGGTCGTTCATAACATTGGGCGAAGTGTTTACGGCTTGACCCCGACTGTCACCGAACACTACCGGGGCTATTAACTGGCCTCCCAAACTAAATACTTAATATTTTGCTCTTACATTAGAGCTGAGGTTTAATGATCATGCTTAGCATGACAACCCAAAGAAAGGAACCGATAGCGGGACTATTTTCTTTGGAAGACATTTTCTTATATTAAACAGTAATATAACTCTCTGCGTACCTTTGTTTATAAAACCGTATGGCCAGATTGCCTTGTTTGTTGTAAATCTTTGCCCTCATAAAGGCTTCATAAAGTAGGACAAACACTCCTCGGCTACTGGCCGAGGAGGTGGAAGCCGATGGTTGGTCAACAAAGTTTTGTACAATGCGGATCCGAGCATTAATGACGTAAAGTACTTGGATACATAGAGTCATTACACATAATTTGTGATTTTACTATGGATATTGATCCTTAATTCGGCCACCCGTGCCCGCATTAAGGCTCGGGGGCTACTGGGCTTCGGCCTTATTATTTACAAATACTAAAGGGGCACATCGATCCCCTGATCTGGTGTTGCCACCCGACCAGTGTCTCGGGGGCTACTGCATTGCCTGTTCAATGCAGAAAATTTTAAGTGCAATACAGTTGCCGAGGAGATTTTGATCCTCAGGTTGGTCGGCCGCACCCAACCTGAGTCTCGAGGACTGAGCACGCCGCTTTTAGTGACCCAAAGTATTCTGCCGAGCTTGGACTTGATCCTCAGGCCTGCAAATCAACCTGAGTCTCAACGGCTACTAGGATCAGCGGTCTTACATCATCCTTCAGGTGCATCTCGGGTTTTAGACCGATACACACCTTGAGGGCTACTGGCTATATATCTCGGTAGAAAATAAATTGCACCAACAAATAATATTCAAAAAAATCGGCCCACATTCAGGGTGGTGCACCACCTCGGAAGCAGTCCGGCATAAAGCTCGGGCGCTAGTGGCTGGCTCCGTAGAGGGCATTTCCGGCGTTAAGCTCGGCTAAACTCCTTTAAACCTTTTTGAACCAAGGTGATATGACACCTCAGATATAGTCCGGCGTTGGAGCTCAGATACATAGTTCGGCGTTGGAGCTCGGATACATTCCGGTGTTAGAGCTGGGAAGCGGTCCGGCATTGGTGCTCGGCTGCAAAAGATACCTCGAATACAGTCCGGCGTTGGAGCTCGGACGCAAGAGGACCCTGCCTCCCGGGAACAACTTCAAACCCGAGGTGTGGCATAAAAATAAACAAGGCATTGATAAAGGCCAGAAACTTAAAGGGGCTCCTCGGATACCCGACGTGTAAACTCGTCGAATGCATTTCGGCGATCCTCAAGATCGAAGATAAAGAAGATTTGTCGAACCAGTTTTCAAGACCGGCAACCGAAGATGAAGAACAGTTTGGAAGAATTGAGGAGCGTCCCTAACTTGAAGACCGGTTCAGGGGGCTACTTGAAGGAAATATGCCCTAGAGGCAATAATAAAGTTATTATTTATTTCCTTATAATCATGATAAATGTTTATTATTCATGCTAGAATTGTATTAACCGGAAACATAATACATGTGTGAATACATAGACAAACAAAATGTCACTAGTATGCCTCTACTTGACTAGCTCGTTAATCAAAGATGGTTATGTTTCCTAACCATGAACAATGAGTTGTTATTTGATTAACGGGATCACATCATTGAGAGAATGATCTGATTGACATGAGCCATTCCATTAGCTTAGCACCCGATCATTTAGTATGTTGCTATTGCTTTCTTCATGACTTATACATGTTCCTATAACTATGAGATTATGCAACTCCCGTTTATCGGAGGAACACTTTGGGTACTACCAAACGTCACAACGTAACTGGGTGATTATAAAGGAGTACTATAGGTGTCTCCAAAGGTACATGTTGGGTTGGCGTATTTCGAGATTAGGTTTTGTCACTCGGATTGTCGGAGAGGTATCTCTGGGCCCTCTCGGTAATGCACATCACTTAAGCCTTGCAAGCATTACAACTAAATGAGTTTGTTGCGGGATGATGTATTACAGAACGAGTAAATAGACTTGCCAGCAATGAGATTGAACTAGGTATTGGAATACCGACGATCGAATCTCGGGCAAGTAACATACCGATGACAAAGGGAACAACGTATGTTGTTATGCGGTCTGATCGATAAAGATCTTCGTAGAATATGTAGGAGCCAATATGGGCATCCAGGTCCCACTATTGGTTATTGACCGGAGACGTGTCTCGGTCATGTCTACATTGTTCTCGAACCCGTAGGGTCCGCACGCTTAAGGTTACGACGACAGTTATATTATGAGTTTATGCATTTTGATGTACCGAAGGTTGTTCGGAGTCTCGGATGTGATCACGGACATGACGAGGAGTCTCGAAATGGTCGAGACGTAAAGATTGATATATTGGAAGCCTATATTTGGACATCGGAATCGTTCCGGGTGAAATCAGCATTTTTCCGGAGTACCGGGGGGTTACCGGAACCCCCCCCCCCCGGGGGGGGGGGGTTATTGGGCCTACATGGGCCTTGAGGGAGAAGAGAGAAGGAGGCAAGAGGTGGCCGTGCGCCCCTCCCCTTCCTAGTCCGAATAGGACAAGGGAAGGGGGGTGGCGCCCCCCCCTTTCCTTCCTCTCTTCCACCTCTTTCCCCTCTCTCCTTGTCCAACTAGGAGTCCTACTCCTGATGGGAGTAGGACTCCCCCTTGGCGCGCCCACCTTGGCCGGCCGCCCCCTCTCCCTGGCTCCTTTATATACTGAGGCAAGGGGCACCCCAGAGACACACAAGTTGATCCACGTGATCTATTCCTTAGCCGTGTGCGGCGCCCCCAGCCACCATAGTCCTCGATAATACTGTAGCGGAGTTTAGGCGAAGCCCTGCTGCTGTAGTACATCAAGATCGTCACCACGCCGTCGTGCTGATCGAACTCTTCCCCGACACTTTGCTGGATCGGAGTCTGGGGATCGTCATCGAGCTGAACGTGTGCTCGAACTCGGAGGTGCCGTAGTTTCGATGCTTGATCAGTCGGATCGTGAAGACGTACGACTACATCAACCAAACGCTTCCGTTGTCGATCTACTAGGTATGTAGATCACACTCCCCCCTCGTTGCTATGCATCACATGATCTTGCGTGTGCGTAGGAATTTTTTTGAAATTACTACGAAACCCAACAGTGGCATCCGAGCCTAGGTTTTATATGTTGATGTTATATGCACGAGCAGAACACAAGTGAGTTGTGGGTGATATAAGTCATACTGCCTACCAGCATGTCATACTTTTGTTCGGCGGTATTGTTGGATGAAGCGGCCCAGACCAACATTACGCGTACGCTTACGCGAGACCGGTTCTCCCGACGTGCTTTGCACAGAGGTGGCTTGTGGGTGACAGTTTCTCCAACTTTAGTTGAACCAAGTATGGCTACGCCCGGTCCTTGCGAAGGTTAAAACGGAGTCAAATTGACAAACTATCGTTGTGGTTTTGATGCGTAGGTGAGATTGGTTCTTACTTAAGCCCGTAGCAGCCATGTAAAACTTGCAACAACAAAGTAGAGGACGTCTAACTTGTTTTTGCAGGGCATGTTGTGATGTGATATGGTCAAGACATGATGCTGAATTTTATTGTATGAGATGATCATGTTTTGTAACTGAGTTATCGGCAACCGGCAGGAGCCATATGGTTGTCGCTTTATTGTATGCAATGCAATCGCGATGTAATGCTTTACTTTATCACTAAACGGTAGCGATAGTCGTAGAAGCACAAGCTTGGCGAGACGACAACGATGCTACGATGGAGATCAAGGTGTCACGCCGATGACGATGGTGATCACGACGGTGCTTCAGAGATGGAGATCACAAGCACAAGATGATGATGGCCATATCATATCACTTATATTGATTGCATGTGATGTTTATCTTTTATACATCTTATCTTGCTTTGATTGACGGTAGCATTATAAGATGATTTCTCACTAAATTATCAAGAAGTGTTCTCCCTGAGTATGCACCGTTGCGAAAGTTCTTCGTGCTGAGACACCACATGATGATCGGGTGTGATAGGTTCTACATTCAAATACAACGGGTGCAAAACAGTTGCACACGCGGAATACTCAGGTTATACTTGACGAGCCAAGCATATACAGATATGGCCTCGGAACATGGAGACCGAAAGGTCGAGCGTGAATCATATAGTAGATATGATCAACATAATGATGTTCACCAATGAAAACTACTCCATCTCACGTAATGATCGGACATGGTTTAGTTGATTTGGATCACGTAATCACTTAGAGGATTAGAGGGATGTCTATCTAAGTGGGAGTTCTTTAAGTAAATCAACTGAATTTAAATTTTCTCATGAAACTTAGTACCTGATTAGTATCTTGCTTGTTTATGTTTGATTGTAGATAGATGGCTCGTGCTGTTGTTCCGTTGAATTTTAATGCGTTCCTTGAGAAAGCAAAGTTGAAAGATGATGGTAGCAATTACACGGACTGGGTCCGTAACTTGAGGATTATCCTCATTGTTGCACAGAAGAATTACGTCCTGGAAGCACCGCTGGGTGCCAGGCCTGCTGCAGGAGCAACGCCGGATGTTATGAACGTCTGGCAGAGCAAAGCTGATGACTACTCGATAGTTCAGTGTGCCATGCTTTACGGCTTAGAATCGGGACTTCAACGACGTTTTGAACGTCATGGAGCATATGAGATGTTCCAGGAGTTGAAGTTAATATTTCAAGCAAATGCCCGGATTGAGAGATATGAAGTCTCCAATAAGTTCTATAGCTGCAAGATGGAAGAGAACAGTTCTGTTAGTGAGCATATACTCAAAATGTCTGGGTATAATAATCACTTGATTCAATTGGGAGTTAATCTTCCAGATGATTGTGTCATCGACAGAATTCTCCAATCACTGCCACCAAGCTACAAGAGCTTCATGATGAACTATAATATGCAAGGGATGAATAAGACTATTCCTGACCTCTTCGCAATGCTGAAAGCTGCGGAGGTAGAAATCAAGAAGGAGCATCAAGTGTTGATGGTCAACAAGACCACTAGTTTCAAGAAAAAGGGCAAAGGGAAGAAGGGGAACTTCAAAAAGTGAAAGCACAAGTGCTCCCTAGGTGGTTTTGATAATTGATGACAACATATCTCTTGTTGGACTAACATTTCGATCTAGCATGTTTCAGATAAGTTCAATAATGGAGTGGCATGAACTAAAGGTTGTGGGAACTCCTTCAAGATGCTAAGGACAAAGGATTGGCTAAAGCTTCAAGCTCAAGACTTCTCATTTTACATTTTAGTGATCCAAGATCACGTTGAGTCCATAGGAAAAGCCAATACTATCAAGGAGGGATGAGGTGTTGCTTAATGAGCCTCTTGCTTCATGTGCTTAGTGATATGCTCCAAAACCCTCAGCTACTTTCCCACTTCCACTTTTGACCTAAACCCTAAGCCAAACTCGGTCCTACCGATTCTTCCTATCCGGCGCCACCGAGTTTCACTTGTCATAAGCCACTGCCAAACCCTAATCATTTCGGTCTCACCGATGGGATCTCGGTCTCACCGAGATGGGCTTGCAAACTCTCTGTTACCCATTGCAATATTCTCGGTCCCACCGAGATATGCAATCGGTTCCACAGAGTTTGCTTGGCCAAATCTCAGTTTCACTTATTACCCAAATCGGTCCCACCGAGTTTGAGTAATCGGTCAAACCGAGTTTTGGATTTACCCTAACCCTAGCACATCGGTCCCACCGAGTCGATCCAGTCAGTCCCACCGAAATCTCTAACGGTCACTAGGTTTACATTTTCGGTCCGACCGAGTTTATTGATTCGGTCCCACCGAGATTGGAAAACTGTGTAACGGTTGGATTTTGTGTGGAGGCTATATATACCCCTTCACCTCCTTCTCATTCGAGGAGTGAGCTATCAGAACGCATACACCATTCCAACTCATATGTTTTGAGAGAGAACCACCCACTCATGTGTTGAGACCAAGACATTCCATTCCTACCATATGAATCTTGATCTCTAGCCTTCCCAAGTTGCTTTCAACTCAATTCTTCTTTCCACCAAATCCAAATCCTATGAGAGACAGTTGAGTGTTGGGGAGACTATCATTTGAGGCACAAGAGCAAGGAGTTCATTACCTACACACCATTTGTTACTTCTTGGAGAGTGGTGTCTCCTAGATTGGCTAGGTGTCACTTGGGAGCCTCCGACAAGATTGTGGAGTTGAACCAAGGAGTTTGTAAGGGCAAGGAGATCGCCTACTTCGTGAAGATCTACCGCTAGTGAGGCAAGTCCTGTGTGGGCGATGGCCATGGTGGGATAGACAAGGTTGCTTCTTCGTGGACCCTTTGTGGGTGGTTGCTTCTTCGTGGACCCTTCGTGGGTGGAGCCCTGTGTGGACTCGCGCAACCGTTACCCTTGGGTGGAGCCCTGTGTGGACTCGCGCAATCGTTACCCTTCATGGGTTGAAGTCTCCATCAACGTGGATGTAGGATAGCACCACCTATCCGAACCACGGGAAAAACATCTGTGTCTCCAATTGCGTATGATCTCTCCAAACCCTTCCCTTTACATTCTTCCAAGTTGCATGCTTTACATTCCGCTGCTCATATACTCTTCGCATACTTGCTTGATATGTATTGTGTGTGTTGAAATTGTGCCTAAACTCCACTTAAACCGAAAAAGCTGAAAAATTGCAACTTGAGCATTATGTGTCTAATCACCCCCCTCTAGACACATCTACTTCTAGATCCTACAAGTGGTATCAGAGCATTGGTCTCCATTGCCTTGGTTTAATCACCATTGGAGGAAGATGGATGTGTCTACTCTAGGGAGTCTTAGACATAGAGTGCCTATTGTTGATGGAAAGTATTTTCATGAGTGGAAAAATGAGATGCTTGTAATCTTCAATCAATATCATTTGAACAAGTATATTGCTAGCCCTTGTGCACCTCATATTGATCCTTTGCATCCCACCCTAGATGAAGATATTGACATGATTCGCAATCTTAGAACTATTGAGCTCATCATTAGAGGATTGCCCAAAAACTTGATTGCTAGTTTGCCTACTCAAAGTTGTGCCTATACTATATGGAAATTTCTTGAGGAACGATTTCTCGATCATTCCTTGAAAACTTTGGATGAAATTCTCCATAAATCTATTGCCTTGAGTAAGATGAACTCTAGTGATCCTGGTTTTGGTAAATGTCTTTTTGAACTTGCCAATCTTAAGCATGCTAAAGGTGATGTTGGAATCATTAATGATATCATACTCAAAGCTATAAGAATTCATAAAAGTGACCACCTTGATGATCATTTATCTAATGAATTACCCTCTCTAGGAAATGATGAGTCACAAGATCATGATGAACATGAATATTATGATGATGATGATAGTGACTTCGATCTTGATGATGCAATGAGACATTTTGGTCTTATGGCAAATCTTCGGGGATATGAATCAGGAGGAAAGGAATGGGTTCTTGATAGTAGATGTACTGATCATATGACCGGAGATGAAGAGATGTTTCGTGAGCTTGCCGAAAATGATGGCCCTCGAAAATATGTCACCTTTGGTGATAATTCAAAGGGTAAAGTGGTTGGCCTTGGTAAGGTGGCCATCTCACATGATAGTTCCATTCAAAATGTCATGCTCGTTGAATCTCGAGGCTACAACTTACTTTCAGTATCTAGACTTGCTGATTTCGATTTGAATGTCCTACTTACTGAGGTAGATTGCCAAGTATTTCGTCGAGACAATCATAAAATGGTCTTTACGGGTATGCGTAGAGGAGATCTTTACATTGTCGTTTTGTCTAAAAAGGCACAACCTAAAACTTGCTTTGTTGCTAAATCCTCAAAAGGTTGGTTGTGGCATAGACGACTAGGTCACGTTGGCATGAGAAACCTTGACAATCTTATTAAAGGAAATCATATACTTGGAGTTAACGATGTCATATTTGATAAGGATAGACTTTGCAGTGCTTGTCAAGCAGGTAAACAGGTTGGAGGAAGACATCCCGTGAAGAACATCATGACCACAAGGAGGCCACTCGAGCTACTTCACATGAATCTTTTTGGTCCCAACGCCTACAAGAGTCTCGGTGGAAATTCTTTTGGTCTAGTTATAGTTGATGACTTTTCAAGATTTACGTGGGTGTTCTTTCTTAATGATAAGTTGCAGGTCCAGAAGATCTTCAGAAACTTCACTAGGAAGGCCCAAAATCAGTTTGATGTGAAGATCAAGAAGGTTCGGAGTGACAACGGAACGGAGTTCAAGAACGCAAATGTGGACACCTTTCTTGACGAAGAAGGGATTTCACACGAGTTTTCGGCTACGTACACACCTCAACAAAATGGAGTTGTTGAGAGGAAGAACCGAATGCTCATCGAAATGGCAAGAACGATGCTTGATGAATACAAGACGCCAAAGCACTTTTGGGCAGAAGCGGTTGAGATAGCTTGTCACGCAACAAATCGCTTATATCTTCACAAGCTACTCGGCAAGACGGCATACGAGCTCCTCACCGGTAACAAGCCTCAAGTTGAATACTTTCGAGTATTCGGCTCAAAGTGCTACATTCTTGATAAGCATCGTCGTTCAAAGTTTGCTCCTAAATCTCATGAAGGTTTTCTACTTGGTTATGGCTCAAACTCTCACACTTACCGTGTCTACAACAATTTCACCCGAAAGGTTGAAGAGACGGTAGATGTGAAGTTTGATGAATCTAATGGCTCGCAAGTAGAGCAATTGCCAATTGATGTAGGAGACAAAGACCCTTCAGAAGCAATTCAAGACTTGTCCATTGGCAAAATTCGTCCAATGGAGGTGAAGGAGAGTACTTCATCCGTCCAAGTGGAAGCTTCTACTTCACGACAAGGTGAACCAAGAATCGACACGGAAGCATCCACAAGTGGGACACATCAAGATGAAGAAAACAAGGAAATACGTCAAGACGAACATCAACAACCTCCTTCTCCACCACGATAAGAGAACGACGATGTCAACAATGAAGAAGGCCAAGAAGAAGAACAAGATGAAGAAGATGTTCAACGAAGACCCAAGCAAAAGCTCTCACGAGTTCGAGCAAGAATTGCCAAAGATCATCCCGTCGAGCAAATCCTCAATGATATACAAACCGGGAGAATCACTCGCTCAAAAACTCATTTAGCTAACTTTTGTGAAAACTATTCATTCATCTCTAGCATTGAACCTATGAAGGTTGAAGAAGCATTGGAAGATCCAGATTGGATAAACGCTATGCATGAAGAGCTACATAATTTTGAGAGAAACCAAGTTTGGAAATTGGTCGAGAAGCCCGACAACAACCACAACATCATTGGTACCAAATGGGTGTTTCGCAACAAGCAAGATGAAGATGGACAAGTGGTTCGCAACAAAGCAAGTCTCGTCGCCCAAGGATACACACAAGTCGAAGGTATGGACTATGGTGAGACGTATGCTCCCGTTGCTAGACTTGAGTCCATTCGCATCTTACTTGCCTATGCTAATCACAATAATATCACCTTGTACCAAATGGACATTAAAAGTGCTTTTCTAAATGGTGAAATAGAGGAGGAAGTTTTTGTCAAACAACCTCCTGGCTTTATCAATCCTAAGAAACCAAATCATGTTTACAAACTTCACAAAGCTCTTTATGGTCTTAAACAAGCTCCTAGAGCATGGTACAAATGCTTGACCAAGTTCCTTACTACAAGTGGTTTTGAAATTGGTAAAATTGATTCTACTCTTTTTACTAAGAGGGTTAATGGAGAACTATTTGTATGCCAAATTTATGTTGATGATATCATATTTGGTTCAACTAACCCTCTCTTTAGTGAAAAGTTTGGAAAACTAATGTCAGAGAAGTTTGAGATGTCTATGATGAGTGAACTCAAATTCTTTCTCGGGTTGCAAATCAAGCAAACTAAGGAAGGTACATTTGTCTCTCAAACAAAGTACACCAAGGACTTATTCAAGAAGTTCAATATGCAAGAATGCAAAGGTATGTCTACACCCATGCCTACTAGTGGACATAATGATTTGACCAAAGATGGTGAACCTGTTGATCAAAAGGTTTATCGCTCTATGATTGGTTCATTGTTATACCTATGTGCTTCATGTCCCGATATTATGCTAAGTGTGTGCATGTGTGCACGATATCAAGCTGCTCCTAAAGATTGTCATCTTAAGGCTGTGAAAAGGATAGTGAGATATTTAATCCATACACCAAATTTTGGCATTTGGTATCCTAAGAGGTCTTCTTTTGATCTTGTTGGCTATTCCGACTCGGATTATGCCGGAGACAAGGTTGATAGAAAGTCCACTTCGGGTACTTGTCAATTTCTTGGCAGATCTCTTGTGTCTTGGTCTTCCAAGAAACAAAACTCAGTATCCTTATCCACCGCCGAAGCAGAATACATTGCCGCTGGTTCATGTTGCGCTCAATTACTTTGGATGACTCAAACTCTTAAAGATTATGGGATTTATGTGAAACATGTTCCACTGCTGTGTGACAATGAAAGTGCTATCAAAATTGGTCATAATCCTGTACAACATTCTCGAACTAAGCATATTGAAGTTCGTCATCATTTCATTCGAGATCATGTTGCTAAGGGTGACATCAATCTTAAGCATGTTTGCACCAATAAGCAATTAGCGGATATATTCACTAAACCGCTTGATGAGAAAGTGTTTTGCAGGTTGAGAGGAGAATTGAACATCATTGATGCTTCGAACTTGGAGTAGAAACTCCATTGGATACATGCAAGACATGAGCTTATGACTAATCCATGATATATCTCTTATGATAACTATCTTATGTCTTGGATATATTTGCACCTTGCATGTTGTCTAACCCATGTAGGTGCTTGGTTGAATCTAATTCCATGAGATTGCGACTCACTCACACCTTGAGCAATCTCTACATCACCAAGACTCTACACAATGGTGGTTGAAGACAAGGAAGCACAAAACCATACAAACATATCCTTTGACAAATTCTATGATTGAGCTTCATGATTGTCATTTTTGGATACACAAGTGCTTTTCCTTGCAAGAACTAACCCATGTAGGTAGATGAACTCAAACTCCAAATGGTACTCCCAACTCTCGATGAGCTACATCAACCTTGAGCACCCACACAAGTTCAACTACATGAGCAAGAACCACATCACCACCCAAGGTATGTTATTCCATCTTAGAGAAGCTTTACTCCAAGACATGAGTGAAAGCAACTCAACAAGATGTGAATACATCAAGATGCTTAAACGAAAAATGGTAACCCCATTTTGAGCTTAAACAATGAGTATGACCTATGATCAAGTGTTCTCACTTGACTCCTAAGTCAATATACTCTAACATAGGTGACTATGTCACCGCCCAATTCTAGATGAAGTTCTCTTGTGTTCTTTTCTGAGTCATTGCATTTGTCCCTTGCATATTTGTTTCTTTCTTGTTCAATCAAAAAAAAAATTCATCTAGAAACTTTCACTCTTTTCTTTTTGATTTTTGTTCTGCATATTTCTGCATCAAATTCCTTGCAAATCTTTCAGCTAATTCATTGCAAATCTTTGTGAGATCTTACTTGACTAGTGAGCTGAGGTGACAAGTGTTTTTCTCTGTGATGAACTCGGTTTCACCGAATAGCTATTTTTGGTCCAACCGAATCCCTTCGGTACTACCGAAACATGCCACTCGGTGCCACCGATTTCGCAACAGGAAAAACAGTTTGCCACATATTATATATTTCTTCTGATCCAGCTCCACTCAACGAATCTTGTCCTCTACAAGCATCACAGTTTTATTCACTGCCTTGTACTGAATCTCAAGGACCAAACCTATTCGACGGATTCCAAGAAAAACCTTCTTGGAAATTGATGTCAAAGGGGGAGAGAGAGATCACATCAAAGCTTATCATCAGAGAGAGAGGAATCACATCAAAAGCTTATCACCTACAGATCACATCAAAAGCTTATCACCTACAAAGGAGAAAGTACTTAGGGGGAGAGAATACTCAAGGATCCCAGATGCTTGATGTTCAAGAGGAGAGATGCCACATGTCTTTTTGGGGGAAAGACATGTTCATATGAACTCATTTGAATTTAGTTCTATTCATATCCTTCAGCTCTGATTTTCTGTTTCCTATCTTCTCCCAATATCCCATGTAAGATTCAGGGGGAGCAAGACACCTAAGGGAAAGAAATCAGTCAAATTCATTGCATATCTTTATTCTTGGGGACATGTTGAATTCAATATGGTACCTTGTACTCACTCTCTACATGTCATCCCAGTCTTGGCATTCTTGTGGTTTCTTTTGTTTGCTCTGGCTAGTGGACGTACCTGTGTTATCTAACCTTGTTTGTGCAGGTTCATTCCATCCTAAACCAACCCAAGACCACAAGGTAAGTATATGCATCAAAATCATGAGTATGAGGAGTTCTTGCTTATGTACATACTGTTTGCAAGAAGGACTCATGAGCATGAAGGTATTTTCCTTGATAATCTTTTGCTCTGATGCATATGGCCAAGATGCATGTAACACATTGCCTACTCTGTCATGGTTATGCTCTCACATGTCTCTATATTTCATATTTACATGAGTGCATACATGTAGGGGAGCATATGCTTGTTACATGTCCTTCCAAAGCTTTACTTGTTGTTCTTTATATCTTTATCTAAAGCTTTGATGTATGTTGCCATCAATTACCAAAAAGGGGGAGATTGAAAGCACAAGTGCTCCCTAGGTGGTTTTGATAATTGATGACAACATATCTCTTGTTGGAATAACATTTCGATCTAGCATGTTTCAGATAAGTTCAACAATGGAGTGGCATGAACTAAAGGTTGTGGGAACTCCTTCAAGATGCTAAGGACAAAGGATTGGCTGAAGCTTCAAGCTCAAGACTTCTCATTTTACATTTTAGTGATCCAAGATCACGTTGAGTCCATAGGAAAAGCCAATACTATCAAGGAGGGATGAGGTGTTGCTTAATGAGCCTCTTGCTTCATGTGCTTAGTGATATGCTCCAAAACCCTCAGCTACTTTCCCACTTCCACTTTTGACCTAAACCCTAAGCCAAACTCGGTCCTACCGATTCTTCCTATCCGGCGCCACCGAGTTTCACTTGTCATAAGCCACTGCCAAACCCTAATCATTTCGGTCTCACCAATGGGATCTCGGTCTCACCGAGATGGGCTTGCAAACTCTCTGTTACCCATTGCAATATTCTCGGTCCCACCGAGATATGCAATCGGTTCCACCGAGTTTGCTTGGCCAAATCTCAGTTTCACTTATTACCCAAATCGGTCCCACCGAGTTTGAGTAATCGGTCAAACCGAGTTTTGGATTTACCCTAACCCTAGCACATCGGTCCCATCGAGTTGATCCAGTCGGTCCCACCGAAATCTCTAACAGTCACTAGGTTTACATTTTCGGTCCGACCGAGTTTATTGATTCGGTCCCACCGAGATTGGAAAACTGTGTAACGGTTGGATTTTGTGTGGAGGCTATATATACCCCTTCACCTCCTTCTCATTCGAGGAGTGAGCTATCAGAACGCATACACCATTCCAACTCATATGTTCTGAGAGAGAACCACCCACTCATGTGTTGAACCAAGACATTCCATTCCTACCATATGAATCTTGATCTCTAGCCTTCCCAAGTTGCTTTCCACTCAAATCTTCTTTCCACCAAATCCAAATCCTATGAGAGACAGTTGAGTGTTGGGGAGACTATCATTTGAGGCACAAGAGCAAGGAGTTCATTACCTACACACCATTTGTTACTTCTTGGAGAGTGGTGTCTCCTAGATTGGCTAGGTGTCACTTGGGAGCCTCCGACAAGATTGTGGAGTTGAACCAAGGAGTTTGTAAGGGCAAGGAGATCGCCTACTTCATGAAGATCTACCGCTATTGAGGCAAGTCCTGTGTGGGCGATGGCCATGGTGGGATAGACAAGGTTGCTTCTTCGTGGACCCTTTGTGGGTGGTTGCTTCTTCGTGGACCCTTCGTGGGTGGAGCCCTGTGTGGACTCGCGCAACCGTTACCCTTGGGTGGAGCCCTGTGTGGACTCGCGCAACCGTTACCCTTCGTGGGTTGAAGTCTCCATCAACGTGGATGTAGGATAGCACCACCTATCCGAACCACGGGAAAAACATCCGTGTCTCCAATTGCGTTTGATCTCTCCAAACCCTTCCCTTTACATTCTTGCAAGTTGCATGCTTTACATTCCGCTGCTCATATACTCTTCGCATGCTTGCTTGATATGTATTTTGTGTGTTGAAATTGTGCCTAAACTCCACTTAAACTGAAAAAGCTGAAAAATTGCAACTTGAGCATTATGTGTTTAATCACCCCCCTCTAGACACATCTACTTCTAGATCCTACAAAAAGAACGGCAAGCAAGTTGCTACTCAAGAGAAGAAACCCAAACCTGGACCTAAGCCTGAAACTGAGTGCTTCTATTGCAAGCAGACTGGTCACTGGAAGCGGAACTGCCCCAAGTATTTGGCGGATAAGAAGGATGGCAAGGTGAACAAAGGTATATGTGATATACATGTTATTGATGTGTGCCTTACTAATGCTCGCAGTAGCACCTGGGTATTTGATACTGGTTCTGTTGCTAATATTTGCAACTCGAAACAGGGACTACAGATCAAGCGAAGATTGGTTAAGGACGAGGTGACGATGCGCGTGGGAAACGGTTCCAAAGTCGATGTGATCGCAGTCGGCAGGCTACCTTTACATCTACCTTCGGGATTAGTATTAGACCTAAATAATTGTTATTTGGTGCCAGCGTTAAGCATGAACATTATATCTGGATCTTGTTTGATGCGAGACGGTTATTCATTTAAATCAGAGAATAATGGTTGTTCTATTTATATGAGTAATATCTTTTATGGTCATGCACCCTTGAAGAGTGGTCTATTCTTGTTGAATCTCGATAGTAGTAACACACATATTCATAATGTTGAAGCCAAAAGATGCAGAGTTGATAATAAGAGTGCAACTTATTTGTGGCACTGCCGTTTAGGTCATATTGGTGTAAAGCGCATGAAGAAACTCCATACTGATGGACTTTTGGAACCACTTGATTATTAATCACTTGGTACTTGCGAACCGTGCCTCATGGGAAAGATGACTAAAACGCCGTTCTCCGGTACTATGGAGAGAGCAACAGATTTGTTGGAAATCATACATACAGATGTATGTGGTCCGATGAATATTGAGGCTCGTGGCGGATATCGTTATTTTCTCACATTCACAGATGATTTAAGCAGATATGGGTATATCTACTTGATGAAACATAAGTCTGAAACATTTGAAAAGTTCAAAGAATTTCAGAGTGAAGTTGAAAATCATCGTAACAAGAAAATAAAGTTTCTACGATCTGATCGTGGAGGAGAATATTTGAGTTACGAGTTTGGTGTACATTTGAAAAATTGTGGAATAGTTTCGCAACTCACGCCACCTGGAACACCTCAGCGTAATGGTGTGTCCGAACGTCGTAATTGTACTTTACTAGATATGGTGCAATCTATGATGTCTCTTACTGATTTACCGCTATCGTTTTGGGGATACGCTCTAGAGACGGTCGCATTCACATTAAATAGGGCACCATCAAAATCCGTTGAGACGACGCCTTATGGACTGTGGTTTGGCAAGAAACCAAAGTTGTCGTTTCTGAAAGTTTGGGGCTGCGATGCTTATGTGAAGAAGCTTCAACCTGATAAGCTCGAACCCAAATCGGAGAAATGTGTCCTCATAGGATATCCAAAGGAAACTATTGGATACACCTTCTATCACAGATCCGAAGGCAAGACTTTTGTTGCTAAATTCGGGAACTTTCTGGAGAAGGAGTTTCTCTCGAAAGAAGTGAGTGGGAGGAAAGTAGAGCTTGACGAGGTAACTGTACCTGCTCCCTTATTGGAAAGTAGTACATCAAAGAAACCTGTTTCTGCGACACCTACACCGATTAGTGAGGAAGCTAATGATAATGATCATGAAACTTCAGAACAAGATACTACTGAACCTCGTAGATCAACCAGAGTAAGATACGCACCAGAGTGGTACGGTAATCCTGTTCTGGAAGTCATGCTACTAGATCATGATGAACCTACGAACTATGAAGAAGCAATGGTGAGCCCAGATTCCGCAAAGTGGCTTGAAGCCATGAAATCTGAGATGGGATCCATGTATGAGAACAAAGTATGGACTTTGGTTGACTTGCCCGATGATCGGCAAGCAATTGAGAATAAATGGATCTTCAAGAAGAAGACTGACGCTGACGGTAATATTACTGTCTACAAAGCTCGACTTGTCGCAAAAGGTTTTCGGCAAGTTCAAGGGATTGACTACGATGAGACCTTCTCACCCGTAGCGATGCTTAAGTCTTTCCGAATCATGTTAGCAATTGCCGCATTTTATGATTATGAAATTTGGCAGATGGATGTCAAAACTGCATTCCTGAATGGATTTCTGGAAGAAGAGTTGTATATGATGCAACCAGAAGGTTTAGTCGATCCAAAGGGAGCTAACAAAGTGTGCAAGCTCCAGCGATCCATTTATGGACTGATGCAAGCCTCTCGGAGTTGGAATAAACGTTTTGATAGTGTGATCAAAGCATTTGGTTTTATACAGACTTTTGGAGAAGCCTGTATTTACAAGAAAGTGAGTGGGAGCTCTGTAGCATTTCTGATATTATATGTGGATGACATATTACTAATTGGAAATGATGTAGAATTTCTGAATAGCATAAAGGGATACTTGAATAAAAGTTTTTCAATGAAAGACCTCAGTGAAGCTGCTTACATATTAGGCATTAAGATCTATAGAGATAGATCAAAACGCTTAATTGGACTTCCACAAACCACATACCTTGACAAAATTTTGAAGAAGTTCAAAATGGATCAAGCAAAGAAAGGGTTCTTGCCTGTGTTACAAGGTGTGAAGTTGAGTAAGACTCAATGCCCGACCACTGCAGAAGATAGAGAGAATATGAAAGATGTTCCCTATGCATCAGCCATAGGATCTATCATGTATGCAATGTTGTGTACCAGACCTGATGTGTGCCTTGCTATAAGTCTAGCAGGGAGGTACCAAAGTAATCCAGGAGTGGATCACTGGACAGCGGTCAAGAACATCCTGAAATACCTGAAAAGGACTAAGGATATGCTTCTCGTATATGGAGGTGACAAAGAGCTCATCGTAAAAGGTTACGTTGATGCAAGCTTTGACACTGATCCGGACGATAGATCGCAAACCGGATACGTGTTTACATTAAACGGTGGAGCTGTCAGTTGGTGCAGTTCTAAACAAAGCGTTGTAGCGGGATCTACATGTGAAGCGGAGTACATAGCTGCTTTGGAAGCAGCAAATGAAGGAGTCTAGATAAAGGAGTTCATATCCGATCTGGGTGTCATACCTAGTGCATCGGGTCCAATGAAAATCTTTTGTGACAATACTGGTGCAATTGCCTTGGCAAAGGAATCCAGATTTCACAAGAGAACCAAGCACATCAAGAGACGCTTCAGTTCCATCCGGGATCTAGTCCAGGTGGGAGACATAGAGATTTGCAAGATACATACGGATCTGAATATTGCAGACCCGTTGACTAAGCCTCTTCCACGAGCAAAACATGATCAGCACCAAGGCTCCATGGGTGTTAGAATCATTACTGTGTAATCTAGATTATTGACTCTAGTGCAAGTGGGAGACTGAAGGAAATATGCCCTAGAGGCAATAATAAAGTTATTATTTATTTCCTTATAATCATGATAAATGTTTATTATTCATGCTAGAATTGTATTAACCGGAAACATAATACATGTGTGAATACATAGACAAACAAAATGTCACTAGTATGCCTCTACTTGACTAGCTCGTTAATCAAAGATGGTTATGTTTCCTAACCATGAACAATGAGTTTTTATTTGATTAACGGGATCACATCATTGAGAGAATGATCTGATTGACATGACCCATTCCATTAGCTTAGCACCCGATCATTTAGTATGTTGCTATTGCTTTCTTCATGACTTATACATGTTCCTATAACTATGAGATTATGCAACTCCCGTTTACCGGAGGAACACTTTGGGTACTACCAAACGTCACAACGTAACTGGGTGATTATAAAGGACTACTACGGGTGTCTCCAAAGGTACATGTTGGGTTGGTGTATTTCGAGATTAGGTTTTGTCACTCCGATTGTCGGAGAGGTATCTCTAGGCCCTCTCGGTAATGCACATCACTTAAGCCTTGCAAGCATTGCAACTAAATGAGTTAGTTGCGGGATGATGTATTACAGAACGAGTAAAGAGACTTGCCAGCAACGAGATTGAACTAGGTATTGGAATACCGACGATCGAATCTCGGGCAAGTAACATACCGATGACAAAGGGAACAACGTATGTTGTTATGCGGTCTGACCGATAAAGATCTTCGTAGAATATGTAGGAGCCAATATGGGCATCCAGGTCCCGCTATTGGTTATTGACCGGAGACGTGTCTCGGTCATGTCTACATTGTTCTTGAACCCATAGGGTCCGCACGCTTAAGGTTACGATGACAGTTATATTATGAGTTTATGCATTTTGATGTACCGAAGGTTGTTCGGAGTCCCGGATGTGATCACGGACATGACGAGGAGTCTTGAAATGGTCGAGACGTAAAGATTGATATATTGGAAGCCTATATTTGGACATTGGAATCGTTCCGGGTGAAATCGGCATTTTTCCGGAGTACCAGGGGGTTACCGGCCTACATGGGCCTTGAGGGAGAAGAGAGAAGGAGGCAAGAGGTGGCCGCGCGCCCCTCCCCTTCCTAGTCCGAATAGGACAAGGGAAGGGGGGCGGCGCCCCCCCCCCCTTTCCTTCCTCTCTTCCACCTCTTTCCCCTCTCTCCTTGTCCAACTAGGAGTCCTACTCCCGATGGGAGTAGGACTCCCCCTTGGCGCGCCCACCTTGGCCGGCCGCCCCCTCTCCCTGGCTCCTTTATATACTGAGGCAAGGGGCACCCCAGAGACACACAAGTAGATCCACGTGATCTATTCCTTAGCCGTGTGCGGTGCCCCCAGCCACCATAGTCCTCGATAATACTGTAGCGGAGTTTAGGCGAAGCCCTGCTGCTGTAGTACATCAAGATCGTCACCACGCCGTCGTGCTGACGGAACTCTTCCCCGACACTTTGCTGGATCGGAGTCTGGGGATCGTCATCGAGTTGAACGTGTGCTCGAACTCGAAGGTGTCGTAGTTTCGGTGCTTGATCGGTCGGATCGTGAAGACGTACGACTACATCAACCAAACGCTTCCGTTGTCGATCTACTAGGTATGTTAATCACACTCCCCCCTCGTTGCTATGCATCACATGATCTTGCGTGTGCGTAGGAATTTTTTTGAAATTACTACGAAACCCAACACTACTGACGGTGTCCTGGACTAGGGGGGACTCACCACGTCGTCTCCCGATCTATTAGATTGGGTCGAGGACCCCCGTGGCCGTATACTCATGGGCCAGTTCAGACGGCTGTCGCATACAAGGAAGATTCCACAAGACTTGGCGATCAAGACAAGGACTTCTCCCCACTGGCGTATTCGGCTAGGACTCTTGTTATCCTAGGCCTCTGGTGCATTATATAAACCGAGGCCAGGCTAGTCGATAGAGATACAATATATACAACAATCATACCATAGGCTAGCTTCTAGGGTTTAGCCTCCTTGATCTCGTGGTAGATCTACTCTTGTACTACCCATATCATCAATATTAATCAAGAAGGACGTAGGGTTTTACCTCCATCAAGAGGGCCCGAACCTGGGTAAAACATCATGTTCCCTGCCTCCTGTTACCATCCGGCCTAGACGCACAGTTCGGGACCCCCTACCCGAGATCTGCCGGTTTTGACACCGACAAAGGGAGATAGGAGGGGTGATGGGGCAACCTAGGCAGGAGCTCGCCGGAGCCGGACGATGAAGGACTGGCATGGGAGACAGAGGGATCCAGTGCTATGGCGCGAAGTCCTTGCAGGTGGAGGCGGGCTGCAAGGCTGGCAATCCCGTGCCGCCTTGGCCTCGGCCTGCTCTTCGCCCGCCCTGCTTGCTGCCTCCGACTCTTTCGACACCTCCATCGCCATTGACGTCGCTGGGTGGGAGTACACCCATCCCTGGCTAATGCGGCTCCAAGAGGATGACCAACAATCGCATGGTAGCACTGTTGTGTTCTTCATGGAACACAATAGTTTGAGGCGGCAACCATGGTGTGGGTCGCGACTCACAACTAGGTCCAGGACGACGGCAGCATGAGGCTTCGGCGAGCAGCAGCAAGCGGCACCGACAAGCAAGAGCAGTAGCAGCGGCAGCCCGTAGCGGTGATGGGCGCCGAGGAGAAGCAGCTACTGCCTAAGTGGAAGCGGGTGCACCTGCCAGAGAATGCACCAGCGGTGCCTGGTGATGGACATGGTCTGCGTCCCCATATCTCCGAACCCCTTGGCATTCATCGGGGTAGCCAGGCATGCCTTTGATTGCTGCTTTCGACAAAATTAATGACTTCTTTCCATGGTTTGATACAGGTAATCAAGTGGATGGTCGGTTTTGGGTTCAGGAGTAGCCGCGAGATTGCCATGTATTGTGAAACAAGTGTAAAGGTAATTCCAATAATAATTAGGCGTAGACTTTTTGTTGATGTGATTTCAATCATAGTTGCACCACCATGTTTATATTAACCAAAGATATTAAAGATTACCACAAAGTGACAAAATAAACCACATATATTCAAGAGAAACTTACTCCAAGATTAGACAATAGGAAAACATGATCACATCAAATTAATTCTTTTATATGATTCTAAAACGATTCTAATGCTCAAACCTAGACTACTGATAGTTACTACGCCTATAGTTCAACTCTGAAGCAGCAACACTACCAAAGAAACAAAACTAAAGAATATACGGACATTAAAACATTGAGAAGAAGAATTTTAACTGTTGTGCTGGCCATGGGCGCCGACAGCTGGAGGAGGTATAGTACGGAGGAGAAGGAGTGCAAGAGGGAGAGGTGGATGGAAGGGAAGGGCCAGCAGACGTGGCATAGTCTGATTCCCAATGTGGTAGATAATTCAGAAATGAAAAAACAAGTCATAACTACCTATATGTAAAATATCATGCCACATTAAAGCAAATTCACCATCCATCTATTAGGGGCCTGATGAGTTAACTAATGTTTCCCATTAACATAGTAAGATCTCACAAATTTACTATTCTGCTAAGCATATCGAGGTAGGCAGAACATATACCTCATCTGTTTATTTGAAGAGATTTCTGAGACCGTTGAATAGCAACAGAGCTTTAAGCTCACTGACGGCCCTCATGTGCCTCAACCTCCTACGCAATATCTGCAACAAATCAATGGAACGAAATGTAAGACGCCAAGGAATAACCGCATGACGTACAGAGAATTGTAGCCGAGGCCATACTACACAATCGCAAATGCGCACTGGTCATTTCAAAACCGACGCCAGAATTGAGACTAAACAAACCAGACCAGGAGATACTAGACATAATAGCTACCTAGCTTCATGAACTCAGAAACCAACGCCAGCATTGAGACTCACATATGAGCAGAATGAAGACTGTTCCTACAGTTGCATATTGCTCCAGAACTCAGTCCGATTACTCACTACAGCAAGACTCACACATTGGCTGAATGTAGGCAACCAAAATCACCACCACATGGTGCTAGCCAAGTGCAAACAAGTGCTC
This sequence comes from Triticum aestivum, assembly GCF_018294505.1. Taxonomy (NCBI): domain Eukaryota; kingdom Viridiplantae; phylum Streptophyta; class Magnoliopsida; order Poales; family Poaceae; genus Triticum; species Triticum aestivum. Next base: position 121,379,074 of record NC_057797.1, read on the forward strand.
TAAACCTCAAAATGTAGAGTGTTCTTCACATACTAGCACTGGAAATTCACAAGTCTATCTCAAACAACAGAGGAATAAAAAGCATACCATCGAGCTCTTTTGGATTCATTTGAGGCCTAGCCCCGCGTCCCATTTGGTTCCCTCATCACCTGAACAACCTTCTCTTTTTTTCCTTATCCCCGGTGCACATCACGCAGCAGCACCTACATGAGGAAACCGCACTAGAGAAACGGGAAGAAAAGCAAATCGAACCAAACCGAACAAGGGGCAACGGCACAAAGAGGAGAAGTGGGGCGATACAGGGCAATTTCAAGGCATTAATACACAAGACTATATGCGTCATTGGTTATAAGTACGCAATTCAGGGCAAATTCCAGCGACAACATACTTGACTAAAGGAAACCACATAGTTTTGCAAGTAGATATTAACTTTATTGCTTGTTTTTTTTAACTGAATGTTTAAGACAATGGTCATACAGAGTTATCCTACAGCTACGACATACTTGACCAAAGGAAACCTACATGTGTTTAAAAATCTGAATATTCACATGACTCAACTCCAAGCATAGGAATCTTCCCCTGTTCTTTAGAACTCTGCAACATACAAATCCATGTGAAACTAATTAGATGTGAAGGAAGAAAACCAGTCAGATTTCCGAAGATATAGAACTAATTAGATGAATACCTTGGTGGATGCAGTACTGAATGGATGCACATTGCGTCGACGCCGAGGAGGCCAGACTGCCGGAGCACCACGCCTGCTTGGCCTTGAGGAGGTGCTCATCCATCCAGGTCCAGTCGTCGGCGGACGGCAGCAAGGGGGAGGCAGGAGGAGAGAAGCGGAAGCGACTTAAGAAACAGTTGCGGGCTGTTGAGGAACTGCTGGGTGAGGCGCTCGACGGTGGAGGGGGAGGGGCGAGAAGGTGAGCACCCGCCATGGTTGGAGAATGGGGATTAGAATCTGATGAGTAGGGAGAGGTAAGAGACGACAGTTTTTTTCCTCTAATTGTTGGATAAATGCGCAGGTGTCTGAAGTGGTGACTAACATCCAGTAGGACTAAGCAAGAGGCAGAGCGGCCACTCTGAACTAGCTTTTTTTAGAAAACGACTCTGAGCTAGCTGCTATCAAAATAACACATCCACTCTCAATGGACCAAATAGTGCAAAATAAATAAGACATGAAATATAATATTCAAAAAAATGTCAGTCACCATAAAAATAATTCCATTTTAATAAACATTCTCGAAATTCTAAAAACAACTACTCAAAGTAAAAAAATAGTCATGTTTTACTAAACAATGAAAAATAAAGTTGATACTTTTTAATAGGATGAAATGAAAATGAGGAGCTGAAATATGTCATAACAAACATTGTTAGGGTACGTCCAAATTACAAAGTCCAAAAATAAATACTGAGTGCAACCTTATTTCTAATGTTTCCAACACATAAAAATAGTTTAAAATATTTGAAGAAAATATGTTCATACTTTTAAAAACTACAAAAACCATTTAAAAATATACAACAAAAATAATTAATTTACATAAAAATATTTTATAGAGAAATGTTCTGATTTACATAAGTTTTTAAACTACTCTTCACAAGGTTTTACATTTTAAATGGAAAAATTAATTTTAATAAAAATAAGGAAATTTTCACTTTCAAAATCTATTTAAATAAGAAAATGGAAAAAAAACATGAAGCAAGTTCTGCCACATTTATCGCCCGGTGCAACGCACGTGCATTTGTACTAGTCAATTCAAAATTTGAACTCCTAAATTTCTGCATGTGCCTTACCTTCTCTCTTCTAAGAAAACTAATTTCAAATGAATCTCCTTGCTCAAAGGATCATAGGATCTCACAACAATACTGGGCACTGCATTGCTCTTGTCAGTACCTCTTGCCCTTTTTCAGCATACTTACACTCATTGCTGTTTGATTATGTAGCATCATTGTAAATGTTCGCTTCTTTATCCTCCCTTTGCTCGAAATTATAAGATCTATATTTACTCTTAGATAAATATAGAATTAACACAATGGTTATGAATTTTTGGATTGCTCATGTAAGTACCTGTTGTCATGTACTCCCTCTGTATCGAATTAAATGTTGATCAATTGGATGTTTTTAGAACTTAATAGTGCTAGATACATCCATTTGAGCGACAAGTAATAACAAACGGTGGTGGTATTACTATACTTGCATTGCGACATAGTTGATTGTCTAGCATTACTCTGCATCTTATCTGCCCTGCCCTCCACTTTCTCCAAATTATCAGATCTACATTTACTCTTACCAATATGTTGAATAAAGCCAATGCCACTACACATGTTGATGTATGCAATCCTCTTGTCAGTACCTTTTGCCTTGTAACGTTGTACTTAATTAATTGCTATTTGATTATGTATCATCACTCTGCACATGAGCTTCATTATCCTCTATTTCTTCCAGTATTATTTGATCTATATTTACTCTTTGCAAAATGTAGAATAATGGCAACGCTTATAAAGAAGTTTCTTTGGGAAATTTATTGAATTATCCTTCCACCGACATGGAGAAGGGCTTTGTCCAGCCCGTGTTAACATGTAATGTAAGTTCATCCTTCTCAAGCATTCAAACTCTATTCTAGTATAGATTTGGATAGGCATCATTTCCTCCACTGTTGTTTACTTTGGTGTTTACATCTAATTAGATGTTTGCAACAACTACCAATTTTAAATCGTAGTTGTAAAAACATGTTCCTTATGCAAAACAGATCCATTTATTTGCTTATATAATTGTGAAACCTGTTATGTGTCTCCTTGTTCCTCTTTCAGAGTCGTATCTCTTATGCCAGACAGAACTTTAGGGATGATAGTGAGCCAAACCATCTTGAAGAGAGCGAGATGACCCCAACGTCCTATCTTGATGAAGACAGTGAGTTGAAGCTACTCACCAGTAGCTCTGAGACAACCTCTGTGCAGTCGCTGCCTCAATCAGTTCGACTTTTCAGTCTCAACTTAAAGCGGAAAGGCTTGCTTCAGCTCAGCTCTGACTTCATGTCAATGATGCAATGAAGATGTCAGAGAACTGCCTTGGGCTTTGGTGCTAAACATCTAGGGATAGAGTATCTATCGTTGACACAACTCAGGTCTCATCATCTTGTTTGGCTGCTTGTGGTGCCCGTCCCAGCCAGGCCTAATGCCTTCTGAAGTGCTCTAAGGTTTATATATTCTTTTGTCGGCGCATTTATATGCACTGGTGGCGACCTTTGATGCCCAGTGTATGTAATTCGCGGTCACATTGCTCTTTATTATCACAAGTGGCAAACTTTGATTCCCAGTGCATGCAATATGCTATAATTTCTTTATTGTATAGTCTAGGTTTATTCTTGGTCGGTATGTTGTAATTTAGGCCGGAAGGTTCAATGCATCTTGATAACCCACAAGTATAGGGGATCGCAACAGTTTTCGAAGGTAGAGTATTCAACCCAAATTTATTGACTCGACACAAGGGGAGCCAAAGAATATTCTCAAGTATTAGCAGCTGAGTTGTGAATTCAACCACACCTGGAAACTTAATATCTGCAGCAAGGTATTTAGTAGCAAAGTAATATGATAGTAGTGGTAACGGTGGCAAAAGGTAATGGTAGCAAAATTAACATTTTGGGGTTTTGTAGTGATTGTAACAGTAGCAGCGGAAAAGTAAATATGCGAAGAACAATATAGGAAAAGCTCGTAGGCATTGGATCGGTGATGGAGAATTATGCCGGATGCGATCGATCATATAACAGTCATAACCTAGGGTGACACAGAACTAGCTCCAGTTCATCAATGTAATGTAGGCATGTATTCCGAATATAGTCATGTGTGATTATGGAAAAGAACTTGCATGACATCTTTTGTCCTACCCTCCTGTGGCAGTGGGGTCCTATTGGAAACTAAGGGATATTAGGGCCTCCTTTTAATAGAGTACCGGACCAAAGCATTAACACATAGTGAATACATGAACTCCTCAAACTACGGTCATCACCCGTAAGTATCCCGATTATTGTCACTTCGGGGTTAACGGATCATAACACATAATAGGTGATTAAAGACTTGCAAGATAGGATCAAGAACTCTCATATATTGATGAAAACATAATAGGTTCAGATGTGTAATCATGGCACTCGGGCCCTAGTGACAAGCATTAAGCATAGCAAAGTCATAGCAACATCAATCTCAAAACATAGTGGATACGACGGATCAAACCCTAACAAAACTAACTCGATTACATGATAAATCTCATCCAACCCGTCACTGTCCAGCAAGCCTACGATGGAATTACTCACGCACAGTGGTGAACATCATGAAATTGGTGATGGAGGAAGGTTGATGATGATGATGGCGACGGATTCCCCTCTCCGGAGCCCCGAACGGACTCCAGATCAACCCTCCCGAGAGAGTTTAGGGCTTGGCGGCAGCTCCGCATCGTAAAACACGATGAATCCTTCTCTCTGATTTTTTTTCTCCCTGAAAGTGAATATATGTAGTCAAGGTGGACGTCGGTGGAGCATCAGGGGGCCCACGAGGTAGGGGGCGCGCCCAAGGGGGTAGGGCGCGCCCCCACCCCTCGTGGACAGGTGGTGGGCCCCCTGATGTGGATCTTTCTTCCAATATTTTTTATATATTCCAAAATAATTCTCCGTTGATTTTCGGGTCATTCCGAGAACTTTTATTTCTGCACAAAAATAACACCATGGCAATTCTGCTGAAAACAGCGTCAGTCCAGGTTAGTTCCACTCAAATCATGCAAGTTAGAGTCCAAAACAAGGGCAAAAGTGTTTGGAAAAGTAGATACGATGGAGACGTAACAACTCCCCCAAGCTTAAAGCTTTGCTTGTCCTCAAGCAATGCAGTTGATAAACTGAAAGTGATAAAGAAAAACTTTTACAAACTCTGTTTGATCTTGTTGTTGTAAATATTTAAAGCTAGCATTCAAGTTTTCAGCAAAGATTATGAACTAACCATATTCACAATAACACTTAGGTCTCATGTTTACTCATACCAATGACATAATCAACTAGCGAGCAATAATAATAAATCTCGACTGACAACACTTTCTCAAAACAATCATGATATGCTATGACAAGATGGTATCTTGCTGGCCCTTTCTGAGACCGCAAAACATAAATGCAGAGAACCTTTAAAGATCAAGGACTGACTAGACATTGTAATTCATGGTAAAAGAGATCCAGTCAAGTCATACTTAATGTAAACTAATAGTAATGGATGCAAATGATAGCGGTGCTCTCCCACTGGTGCTTTTTAATAAGAGGATGATGACTCATCATAAAAGTAAATAGATAGGCCCTTTGCAGAGGGAAGCAGGGATTTGTAGAGGTGCCAAAGCTCGGTTTTGAAATAGATATGAATAATATTTTGAGCGGTATACTTTCATTGTCAACATAACAACCGAGAGATCTCGATATCTTCCATGCTACACACATTATAGGTGGTTCTCAAACAGAATGGTAAAGTTTATACTCCCCCTCCACCAACAAGCATCAATCCATGGCTTGCTTGAAACAATGAGTGCCTCCAACTAACAAGAGTCCCGGGGGAGTTTTTTTGCAGTTATTTTGATTTGATTTACATAAAGCATGGGACTGGGCATCCTGGTGACCAGCCATTTTCTCGTGAGTGAGGAGCGGAGTCCACTCCTCTTGAGAATAAACCGCCTAGCATGGAAGATACAGACAGCCCTAGTTGATACATGAGCTATTCGAGCATACAAAACATAATGTTTATTTGAAGGTTTAGAGTTTGGCACATACAAATTTACTTGGAACGACAGGTAGATACCGTATATAGGTAGGTATGGTGGACTCATATGGAACAACTTTGGGGTTTATGGAATTGGATGCACAAGCAGTATTCCCGCTTAGTACAAGTGAAGGCTAGAAAAATACTGGGAAACGACTAGCTAGAGAGCGACAACAGCCATGAACATGCATTAAAATTAATCAACACCGAATGCAAGCATGAGTAGGATATGATGCACAGGAACATAAATATCTTAGAGGCTATGTTGATTTTGTTTCAACTACATGCATGAACATGTGCCAAGTCAAGCCACTCGAATCGTTCAAAAGAGGATACCACCCTATCATACCACATCACAACCATTTTAATAGCATGTTGGCACGCAAGGTAAGCCATTATAAGCTCCTAGCTAACACTACAAAAAAATACATTTCCGTGATGATACATGTTTGTCACAGTAGGTCGCGTTTTCTGTCATGCATGTACATCCATGACAAATTTATGACAGAATCAAGATAGTCATACATGTGCTGTCGTAGAAGTGTTCCATGACATTGCCAAAATTATCATCACAGAAGTGTCCACTTCCATGATGATAAATCGCGCGTCACTAAAGTGCTTTCCTCAAGGGTGACCTACACGTGGCATCCACCGTAACGGAATGCCATTAAGCTATCGGGTCGGATTTTGGATCCGATAACCAGTTAATAGCCACGACCAATCCCGATTTTCCACGTGTAAAATTCTCATTGGCTGACGGATCCACGCGCCAGCTCTGCGTTGGCACAGGTGTCACTCATCCAACGGTCGAGATGGGCCTATGATATGTTGACATGTGGACCGGCCCAAAAGTGGCCCACAAAGTTTAAATGGGCCGGCCCAATCGAAGGCCCATAAGATTTAGCGGACCATAATGGGCCGGCCCAACTAAAGGCCCACAAAATTTAGCAGACCATAATGGGCCAGCCCAGCTAAAGGCCCACACGATTTTGCAGACCATAATGGGCCGGCCCAGCTAAAGGCCCACAAGATTTTGCGGACCACAATGGGCCGGCCCAGCTAAAGGCCCACAAGATTCTACATACCATAATGGGCCGGCCCAGCTAAAGGCCCAACATTCTCTGTCAAATCGGCCTGTCAACGGCCTGTCCTAAACTTGTCATCAACGCGGCCCATGGTCACTCCTGGCCCGTTAACAGTCCGCTAAGTAATTGGGCCGAATTACGGCCCGGTGTATTTTCGGCCTGTTAAAGGTCTAGCTTCATTTGGGCCCATTTACAGGCCATCAAAACTTTCGGCCCATAAACCACTATCGGTGTCAAAACCGGCGGATCTCGGGTAGGGGGTCCCGAACTATGCGTCTAGGCGGATGGTAATAGGAGACGGGGGACACGATGTTTTTACCCAGGTTCGGGCCCTCTTGATGGAGGTAAAACCCTACTCCTGCTTGATTGATCTTGATGATATGAGTATTACAAGAGTTGATCTACCACGAGATCGAAGAGGCTAAACCCTAGAAGCTAGCCTATGGTATGATTGTTGTTGTTGGTCCTATGGACTAAACCCTTCGGTTTATATAGACACCGGAGGGGCTAGGGTTACACAGAGTCGGTTACAAGGAAGGAGATCTACATATCTGTACTGCCAAGCTTGCCTTCTATGCCAAGGAGAGTCCCATTCGGACACGGGACGAAGTCTTCAATCTTGTATCTTCATAGTCCAACAGTCCGGCCAAAGGATATAGTCCGGCTGTCCGGATACCCCCTAATCCAGGACTCCCTCAGTAGCCCTCGAACCAGGCTTCAATGACGATGAGTCCGGCGCGCAGATTGTCTTCGGCATTGCAAGGCGGGTTCTTCTTGAAACTCTGAGTACCTGCTAAATAGTGTCCGGCTTCTCGTAAATGTTGCGCTTCTTGGCTTCTGCATCCAATAATGGCCATCTTCCCCGTCTCAAGTGAATGTGAGGAGCCAGGGTGTTTTTACATTTACCACCCCATCTATGTGAATCAACTGTCTATTAAAGAGATGAGGATCCTCAGATCCAAACCACACCATCCTCCCTCAGCGAGCATTCATCGGAGTGCGCCCGAAAAAATCCATCCCAACATGGCCGGCCAGCGCGGCTCCTCCTCTCGCTCCTGCAGCCCCAAGCCCGGAGACTGGGAGAAGTGTTCCGTCCCGCACGGCCAATTAGTGAAGCTATAGACCCAGGGATTCCTCCCTCCAGTGTATATGGTCCCGGTTCGAGCCGGGCTCGCCACCTATAATGGCGGGGAGCAAGCGGAGAGCTTTCCCAACCCCTCTAAGGGAGAGCGGGTATGCCTTGTCCCTTATTTGTTAAGGGGACTCGGATTTCCAATCCATCCATTTCTCCGAGGGCTCCTGGAGTTCTACAGCCTCTAGTTGCACGACCTCACCCCTGCCTCCATACTGCACATCGCTGGTTACGTAGCCCTTTGCAAGCTATTTCTGGGTTGCGAAGCTCATTTCGCGCTGTGGAAGAAGTTGTTATGCCTTGTGCCCCGTACACAGAGGGGATCAATATATCAAGTGGGCAGAGCCGAAGTATGGCGCATCGCCGGGACCGGATACCTATCCGGTACCCCGAAGAAGACGTCCGAGGACTGGCCTTCGGATTGGTTTTATATGGAGGATGTTCCTCTCCCGGATCCTATCCGGATTGGTCTTCCTGAGTTTGACAACGCCCCTTTGAAGAAACGCCTAAGCTGGCGCCCACGGAGCCCATAGGAGGAAGATGATAGAGATGTAATTTATCTGATGGGCCGGATAAAGTTGCTGGCCAAATCAGGACTGACCATAACCGAGGTTATGGCAATATGCATTATGCGGGGGGTGCAGCCACTTCAAAATCGAGGCCACCCCATGTGGCACTTCAACGGGGAAGGTGATGCCACTCGCTGCGGGTGCAAGGGACTGGACTCAGTTGCTGCTCTAGCAAAAATTCTATTCGATCTGTATAAGGGGGAAGAAGAGGAGTTCCTCCACATCAAGCCACGGGATGGATTCTCCATGAACAACCCTCGAAGCTGGGTGAGCTTCCGCTCTTTTTACTTCCATCCTACCCTTGTTTTCGTGATAAATATTTACCTTGCCGTTTCATCGCAGGAACTGCGTAAGGCGGTAGGGGAGATCAATAGCCCACCTCCACAACCGGAGGATCCTGAGCGGGTCCTCGACCCCGGCCTGAAAGAGGATCCGGACATATTCATGGAGCTGATTGATAGGATTTTCTATCAGCTAAGCTGTGATGACGCCATGGTGGCCATTATAGCCGACTACCCTGGGCTACTCCTAGCCTCGTAGGTAAATGAGACCGGAGTCCCAACCTTTGAAAAGGATTTGCTTTTATGCACTTCACCTACCGTATACAAACGGTGTTTTATAGGGAAGGCCCTCGGGATGCCATGCCGAGCCCGCGGCGAATCGCCAACAAGGGGTTTCAAAGCCGAACAGGCTAAAAAGGAAGGCGGTCCGGACGGAGACGCCACGTAGAGGTATGATACAACACCTCACTCCGTGGTGGTCGTCTTTTAAAAACATAATAACACCCATGTTTCCTAGAAGGAAGAACGCTCGCCGGACAATATCCGGAGAGGTCGCCGATCACGCCTCTACCAGTCGGGCTCCAGGGTCGGACACAGAGGTGGAAGCTAACACGAGGTACACACCGAATGCTCCTTCTACAGAGGATGCAGATAAGATATCTGCTACGAATTCCAAAGTGGAGAGTGCCATGAATCACAGGCGTCGCCGAGCCGTACTCTGTGACGCTTGTTTCTCCCTAGAGGCGTTTGATGCATTCAACTCGGGAGATGCGTACATCCGTGCTGCTCAAAATGGTCTAGCCAGAGCCACGGACCAGTATGTAAAGGATGTACGGGTAAGAAAATTTGATGAGTATATGTATCAGTAGCCCCTGAGACTTGAAACAGTTGGCACAACTGATTTGAGGATCATTTATTGTGCAGGTTCTTACAGAGAAGAATACTCGACTGTCACAGGAGCTGGCGGAATGCAAGACCCAACTTCGGGCCGTCGTTGCCGCATTGAAGGAACCTGAAAAGTCCCCAGCTGGTAACATTTGTTTCAAAGAATGATAGGTACCATATAGTGTGTGGCATGGCTGCAGATCTAACAATAGATATTGCAGATGACTCCGAAGAGAATCCAGAGGACCAGCATGTCGTACCACAGCTAAAGGCTGGCGAACGTGTGCTGACTAAGGTCATGCGGGAGAAAAACAATCTCCAAGACGCCAATACCAAGCTGAGCGTGGAACTGAAAGATGTTCGAGCCCAGCTTGCGGACTTCGTGAGGGAGAATAAGCGGCTTCGACGCGACATTTTCAGTAAGTGCTTGAACGAACCCTTAAAAGAGTGTGGCGAAGAAGCCGGCTAACAGAGTTATGTCTGCAGGTATGCTGACGGGACGTCCCGCGGAGGAGATGCCCGGGTCTGCGGGTGATCATCTACCCGAGCTCTCACAACTGCACGAACATGTTCGGCAGGTAATGCAAGGTATTGCCCAGGCCATGTGGCCATCCGTCTCCCTGCCAGCAGCATTGGAGAGCTTGCGGAGAAGCTCAAGGGAGCACGGCGGCACTTCCGATTATGGAAGATATCGGCCTGCTGTCAAGGTGCCAGGGAAGCCTGGGCCATGGTGAAGATGCGGTATACCAAGGCTGACCCAAACCACATGGCCGAGGTCGGACCTGTCGGGCCCGATGAGAAAGAGATCCCTGTTAGCTTAGTGTATGGGCAAGTAGAATTAGCCGCAAAGTATTCCCAATAGGATTGTAGGCTAGACAGCCTATTGGATGGTATAGAAGAGGAATTTAGTCAGTCTACATGACTATGTAATTAAAGTGACATGTATAATGCCTTCTAGACGGATAGTAAATCATTTGTCATGGCGGACCTTTTTGCTTCAACCTCGGGACCCGGTAGTCCGGAGTGTATCCGAATACCCGCTCAGTTATATAAGAACCGGGGTATGCGTGGAAACCAGGCGTAGGGGTCATTAGTGCTTGAATAGACAAGTACCCAACTAGTTATGTTATATTACATGGGTAGTAAGAAACATCTTCCAGGGAGAATAGTTCCATTAAGGGTTCCTTTCCCTGGGTACGCATGCCCTAAAGTGCATGTCCGGACTGTGAGAGGAGACGCAGGCAAAAACATCTAGGGGCACATATGGAAAATAAATAAAAATCATCTTTTGTTCGCCGACCGAATATTCCCTTAAGAACGCTAGCTTTCGGCTTCACCCAGTCTGAGGTACACATCCGGCTGACCCGGCAGTAACAATCGCAGAGGTGCTCCCCTTATGCCCTAGCCGAATTAACGGGAACATAGGGCTTAAATACAAGAGCCAGGCAACCCAGCTTGGCCAAAACTTAAGTCATATCAATGCATATAATGGCGAAGAAAAGGTACGTGTGGAAGAATAACACATGTGCGGGGCATGAAGCCCAGATAAATAATTAAGCTTCTGTGTAAGAAACCCCCAGGTATAATGAGCGCGGTTAGCGCGTCAATAGTGTGCAAGCAAGGCACAAGTTGGCCCTTGAAGGCCTTTAGAAAGAATAAAAGAAAGAAAGAGAAAAAAGACAGATAATGTATATGCAAAAAATGGACAGAGGAAGGAGACGAACATAGAGTCCAGCACTAGGCGTAGAATCTTCGGAGCCTGGCTGCGTTCCATGGGTTCGGCTCAAGTCTATTATTCGATGCATCCTGCAGATGGTACGCTCCACCGGTCAGAACTTGGTCAATAATGAAGGGACCTTCCCATTTGGGCTCGAGCTTGGTCTTTTTCTTCTCCGGTAGACGTAGAACTAGCTCGCCAACGTTATAAGTTTTGGCATGTACTTCTCTGCTTTGGTATCTTCGAGCCTGTTGCTTATAGAATGCGGAACGGGCTTTTGCCACGTCGCGCTCCTCCTCCAGGGTGTCCAGACTGTCTTGCCGATCGAGCTCGGCTTCTCTTTCTTCGTACATGCGCACTCGAGGTGAGTCATGAATTATGTCGCAGGGCAGAACCGCCTCTGCGCCGTACACCATAAAGAAGGGTGTGTATCTGGTAGTACGATTCGGCATGGTCCGCAGCCCCTAGAGTACGGAGTCGAGCTCCTCTACCCGGTGTGTGTTAGACTCCTTTAAGGACCACACTAATCTGGGTTTGATGTCGCTCATGATAAGACCATTTGCTCGCTCAACTTGGCCATTGGTTTGTGGGTTATAGACAGAAGCATAATCGAGCTTGATGCCCATGTTCTTGCACCAGAGTTTTACCTCGTCAGCCGTGAAGTTCGTGCCATTGCCAGTGATGATGCTGTGGGGGACGCCATAGCGGTGTACAACCCCGGATATGAAGTCTATCACCGGTCCGGATTCGGCCGTTTTAACAGGTTTGGCTTCTATCCATTTGGTGAATTTATCCACCATGACCCAGTAAGTATTTTTTTCTTATGGGTTCCCCCTTTAAGGGGTCCAACCATGTCAAGCCCCCAGACCGTAAAGGGCCAGGTAATGGGGATTGTTTGGAGGGCGGTGGGTGGCATGTGGCTTTGGTTTGCAAAAAGCTGGCAACCGAGGCAGCGTTGGACCAAGTCCTGTGCATCTACCCGGGCCGTCGGCCAATAAAAACCTGTACGGAAGGCCTTGCTTACAAGGGCCCGGGCTGCGGCATGGTGGCCGCCGAGTCCGGCATGAATTTCTGCCAAAAGCTTCCGCCCTTCCTCTTCAGAGATGCACCTTTGAAGGACTCCGGTAGTGCTTTTTTTATACAGCTCTCCCTCATGGACCCCGTAGGCTTTAGATCGCCGCACTATGCAGCGTGCCTCATTTTGGTCCTCGGGAAGTTCCTGCCTAGTTAGGTAGACCAGGAATGGTTCTGTCCACGGGGCAATGATGGCCATTATTACGTGGGCTGAAGGTGTTATTTCGGTGGCAGAGCATCCGATTATGTCAGAGTGTTCGGTATCGAGCATTTTGGCCGGGTCCGGACTATTGTTACCGGTGTCCCCTTTCCATACCACGGATGGCTTAAACAACCTCTCCAAAAAGCTGTTGGGGGGACCGCGTCGCGTTTTGCGCCGATGCGGGCGAGGATATCCGCCGCCTGATTGTTTTCCCGAGCCACATGGTGAAATTCGAGCCCCTTGAACCGAGCTGACATCTTTAGGACGGTGTTCCGATAAGCCACCATTTTCGGATCCTTGGCATCGAAGTCTCCATTTATTTGGGATATTGCAAGGTTCGAATCCCCACGCACCTCCAGGCATTGAATGCCCATGGAAACTGCCATCCAAAGACCATGTAACAGGGCTTCGTATTCGGCTGCGTTGTTGGAGTCTGTATACAGTATCTGTAGTACGTATTGAACTGTATCTCCGGTTGGGGACGTCAGGATGACGCCAGCTCCCAGACCAGCCAGCATTTTGGAGCCATCGAAGTGCATGATCCAATTGGAGTATGCGCCGTACTCTTTAGGGAGTTCGGCTTCCGTCCATTCGGCGACAAAGTCGGCTAATACTTGCGATTTAATGGCTCGCTGGGGTTCGTATGTTATGTCGAACGGGAGGAGCTCAATGGCCCATTTGGCAATCTGGCCCGTGGCATCGCGGTTGTTTATAATATCATTAAGTGGCACTTCCGAGGCTACTATAATTGAACACTCTTGAAAGTAGTGTCGCAGCTTCCGGGATGCCATTGAAGGGGGAATTTATGTCCGTCCGTTTCTCGTTCAACGACGAGCACTGCGCTTACAACCTGATGGGTTGCCGCAATGTACAACAGCATTGGTTCGCCGATGTTTGGCGCGGCCAGGATTGGGTTGGTTGCCAGTATGGCTTTTATTTCTTCCAATCCGGCTGTAGCAGCGTCCGTCCACTCGAAGTGTTTGGTGCGCCGAAGGAGGTGATAAAGGGGTAATGCCTTTTCTCCTAAGCGGGAGATAAAGAGGCTTAGAGCCGCCACACATCCAGTTAATTTCTGGATTTGTTTGAGGTCCTTTGGGATAGCCAACTGTGACAGAGCTCGGATTTTGGCTGGATTTGCTTCAATTCCTCTACTGGAGACAATGAAACCCAGGAGCTTTCCGGCTGGTACACCGAAAATGCATTTTTCCGGATTGAGCTTGATGTCGTATGTTCGGAGGTTGTCGAATGTGAGCCTCAAGTCGTCTATTAGAGAGTCGACGTGTTTGGTTTTGACGACCACATCATCTTCGTATGCCTCTACTGTTTTGCCGATCTGTTTCTCCAGACATGTCTGAACCGTGCGCTGATATGTTGCGCTGCCGTTTTTTAGCCCAAAAGACATTGTGTTGAAACAGAAGGGGCCGTATGGTGTGATAAATGCCGTTGTGGCTTGGTCGGACTCCGCCATCTTGAGTTGGTGGTAGCCGGAGTATGCGTCGAGGAAACACAATGAATCCTGTCTTGTGGTAGCATCGATAATTTGATCGATGCGGGGGAGGGGAGGGGATCCTTTGGGCAAGCCTTGTTGAGGTCCTTGAAATCGACTCATAAGCGCCAGGATTTGTCCTTCTTTGGTACCATCACGAGGTTTGCTAGCCAGTCCGGGTGTTTTATTTCTCTATTGAATCCGACCTCCAATAACTTGGCTAGTTCCTCTCCCATAGCTTGTCTCTTAGGTTCAGAGAAACGCTGAAGAGTCTGCTTGACCGGCTTGAATCCCTTTAGAATATTAAGACTGTTCTCGGCCAGTCTGCGTGGGATTCCTGGCATATCTGAGGGGTGCCAGGCGAATATGTTCCAATTCTCGCGCAGGAACTCTCGTAGTGTGGCGTCCACGGCAGGGTTTAACTGTGCCCCGATGGAGGATGTTTTTGTAGGGTCCATTGGGTGGACTTGGAATTTGACTATTTCATCCGCTGGTTTAAAAGAGGTGGACTTGGATCTCTTGTCAAGTATCATGTCGCCCCTATCCACTATGGAGCGTAGCGCAGTTAATTCCTCGGCCGAAAGGGCTTCGGATAATGCCTCGAGGGCCAATGCAGCTGTTTTGTTTTCAGCGCAGAGTGTTGTGTCCGGATCACTAGCGAGAGTGATGATTCCGTTGGGCCAGGGCATTTTGAGCTTCATGTACCCGTAATGGGGTATGGCTTGGAAGATCGTGAACGCCTCCCGCCCTAAAAGGGCGTGGTATCCGCTACTGAATGGGGCCACTTGGAATGTAATTTCTTCATACCTATAGTTCTCCGGCGTGCCGAATACCACATCTAGTGTGATTTTCCGAGCACAACGTGCTTCCTGACCGGGGATGATTCCTCTCAAGGTTGTGCTGCTTTGCTCAATGC
Organism: Triticum aestivum; assembly: GCF_018294505.1. Classification (NCBI taxonomy): domain Eukaryota; kingdom Viridiplantae; phylum Streptophyta; class Magnoliopsida; order Poales; family Poaceae; genus Triticum; species Triticum aestivum. Next base: position 121,394,202 of record NC_057797.1, read on the forward strand.
GGTTCCAGTCTATTTCCATTTTTTGAAGAGTTTCCTCATAGATGAGGTTTAATCCAGTGCCGCCGTCCATGAGTACTTTGGTGAGTCGAAAGCCATCCACAATTGGACTGAGGACCAGTGCAGCTGGTGCTCGGGCTGTTCGGAATTTAGGTTCATCACTGGCATTGAAGGTAATAGCCGTGTCACTCCATGGATTTATTGATGCCACGTGGCAGATTTCAGCAAGGCTGTGGAGTGTTTGCTTGCACCTATTATTTGATGCGAAGGTTTCAAAGACTGTTAATACCGTATTGTTATCCCCGGGATGGTGCTCTGTGGCATCTGGGATGAGAAGATCCTCACCACTTTTGGCCACCTGCCGGAGTACCCAACATGCTCTAAGGCTATGTGTTGGTATGGTATCCGCTGTACTATGAATTTTGCAGGGTCCGTTGAGCCATCCCTCCAATACGGTTCCACGCCCTCTAGAGGGTTTTTGCTTCTTTGTAATTAACTCGGGTGTCTTATGATAGTGCACCCTTTTACTTTGGACTGGGTGTATATTTGGAGCCAGATTATCCCAAAATTTCATTTCGGTTTTCCAGGCGCTCCATCGCACAGTACTTTCATACTATGGACGCCAAGTCAGCGAAGCGTGATATGTCACAGCGACTTATGGCGTTAAGTATTCCCTTGTCCGTGCAATTATTGCAGAAAAATGAGACTGCGTCTTCCTCGTGATAGTCCTTAACCTTGTTCGTCACAAGGAGGAATCTGGCCCAATAATGATGTACTGTTTCCTTGGGCGCTTGCCTGATGTGGGAAAGATCGTTTATGTTTGGGTGGGTGGGTGGATTTGAGTCTGAACCCTTACCCGATCTGAGACACAGGGGCCGAGGAGTTTCCAATCCTGGAATTTCGGGTTCCAGGATGTTGCCCGATAAGTCCGGCCCGCCGCCTGACTCTAGGTTCAGGGCTTGGGTGATGTCCTCCCATAAACGGGTATCCGGCTCGGAGAGCTCAGGAATCCGAACATAGTTAGTCCTCAAGATAGAGGAAGAATCGCCGCATTATTCCTCCCCCACCGCAATATGATGGGTGACTGGTGGAGAGTTAATCTCCCTTTGATCGGGTTTAAGCCTAGTCCGATCATAGTCCGTAGCGACTCCCAAGGCGATGATGCGATCCAAGAGCTCGTTTAGGGATGAGAGCTCCATTGGATCCATCTGCTCGACAAATTCTGAGCTGACACGGAGGCTGTTTTCGATGACCCGAGAAGTCATCGTCGGTGCAGCAGCCGAACGGGCGGTCATGATGAACCTGCCTAGCCGGAGAGTTTGGCCGACAGCCAGGGCTCCCCCAGCGGTAATGTTATTTTTAACAACGAGACGAGACATCCTTCCTTACGGTGACGGCAAAGTGGAACTCTCAATGAAAGCACCAATGTCGGTGTCAAAACCGGCGGATCTTGGGTAGGGGGTCCCGAACTGTGCGTCTAGGCGGATGGTAACAGGAGACGAGGGACACAATGTTTTTACCCAGGTTCGGGCCCTCTTGATGGAGGTAAAACCCTACTCCTGCTTGATTGATCTTGATGATATGAGTATTACAAGAGTTGATCTACCACTAGATCGAAGAGGCTAAACCCTATAAGCTAGCCTATGGTATGATTGTTGTTGTTGGTCCGACGGACTAAACCCTCCGGTTTATATAGACACCGGAGGGGGCTAGGGTTACACAGAGTCAGTTACAAGGAAGGAGATCTACATATCCGTACTGCCAAGCTTGCCTTCCATGCCAAGGAGAGTCCCATCCGGACACGGGATGAAGTCTTCAATCTTGTATCTTCATAGTCCAACAGTCTGGCCAAAGGATATAGTCTGGCTGTCCGGATACCCCCTATTCCAGGACTCCCTCAACAACCGTGAAGGATTTGGGTCGTATTCGGCCATGTATGACATTCAGCCTGTTAGAGGCCCACTATAGCTTTGGGCCACTTTCAGCCTGCTGTCTTTTTTGGCCTGTTAATGCCGGACGTAAACCATGGGCCATATGTGGCCCAACGTCATATCGGGCCCATTAACGGCCCATATAAAAATGACGATAATTTAGCCTGACCGAAGTTCTGGCCTATTAAAGGCCCATGTATTAGGTTGGCACATTTATGGCCCGTCCGAATTTCAGCCTGTCAAAGATCCGCATCGTAAATGGGCCACCATTTCGGCCTGCTAAGTCCAGTGGGTTATTTGGCACAATCAGGGAGCAATCTCACTTTTGGTCTATTAAAGGCCCATGTTTTTTATGGGCTCGAGATATTTACACCTGCAAATGACCTATTTTTACTAAGGGCCCAAATTATGTTTAGGCCTGTTAAAGGCCCACTATGGGCACATGCCTACCAGAAAAATATGAAAGCTTATGCTGATTTAGGCCCAGATATTTTTAGTGGGCTACATGCCAATTTCGGCCCGTAATCGTTTTTAGCCCAATTGGAATGGGCCCGACGAATGTTGGCATGTTGGGCTCCTACGAAGCTTTCGGTCGAATACATTACTAAGATAAACCTACACTATACAAAAGTAGCATCGTAATTACTGCAACCTAAGGCAGCATCATAAATGTCGTATCACAACAAAATAAATTCCAACCATACAACAAAAGGCCTGTTGGCATAAAGTTTACAGTCCTTCCAGATAAAAGCACCATCAGATGTATAGAAGCATAGATCATTTGACCTCAGTGCTAATGTTTCAGGCTGTAGAATCTGATGGAGCAGCACGATCTCCACCTTTTTTCCGCCATTGCTCTTGAACAACGAAGTGAATGTTTGATAGTCTGGTTTCAAAACCATTCATATCTTGACGACATTTCTCAACCACTATTCTTGTTTCCAAAACAACATCCATTAAGGATTGGACTTGTGTCTGGAGCACAGATATATCACTCTGTCTAGCAGGAAGATTTTGTTCAGTAGGCGATTTGGACGAGGTTACCTTGACAACCAACCCAGAATTACGCAGGAAGGTGCTTTTTGCACTGTTAGTGGAGAGATACTAACGCACTGCAGCAAGAGGTGACATTGTGCCTGTAGTAGCCTCGTCACCTTCAGGTGGTTGTGGCTGTTCAATCATTTGTTCCATAGCTTCCTGAAAGTTTGAACTTGTAGATTAGTGTACCAGATAAGTTACTAATGAGACAAAAACAAACAAAGTAGGTTAAACGTTTATACATAACTTATTTTGGTGAACTACTATAATACATTAGCATGTATTGTAGTGCCAACTACATAATAAAATCACTTTCGGAACATATGTCCATGTAGCATGCCTACTGTATTGTCTATTTCCTCACATTCGTTGACATCTAAGGATAAAGAGACATGGTTTAAAGTAGGATGAACATAGTATGACATCATTCATATCATGGGCAAATAGATATAAAACAAATAGGCTATTTTATCATTGTATGCGCACGTGAACATAACAACTAGATTACAGATCAAGACCAATAGAATATCCTTCATCTCTTTTAAACCATGTAAGGTGAAATGATACGTTAAGACAACTATGAATAAAAGTGAACAGAGTAACTGACATTGGCTACAAACCAAGTAGTTCAATGAACACATCAAAGTACCAATCAGTTCAAGGAAGGAGGAGTAAAAGGACTTACAACAGCGGCTTGAACTGGTGTGCTCATGCCCTTCATCTTGCTGGTGTGGCAATCCTTGAAGATTTCCACTGCATTCGGTTCAGGTTCTTTTTGGTCCGCATGGGCTTTCCTCTGTATTTGGAACAAGTCAATATAGATACGATAATATGGCACAAAAAAAGAAGGAAGTAGCAGCTATTTACAAGAGCCTCGTAGTGTGCAATATAGCTACGAGATCCTGTTGTCTGTTGGAATTTCACTTTAGAACAGTTGGTTTTGTTCTTCAAATAGTTAGCCTAGAAGAAGATACACTTGTAAGGCACATACATAAGTAGAAGTTCAATATGTGGTCTGATCAAATACATATAGCCTACCTGATACTTTGGATCAGACCAGTGTTTAACGAGGGTTGTCCAGTCTTCATCTGTAATATATTCCACTGGAGATGTTTGGGCGATTTCATTGTTAGCCTTGCCTTCAAAGTGAGATTTTCTAAGGTGGTACCGATACTATCGCAGAGCAGACTGAAAAACATGAGTGCATGCTTGTTTAGTTGCATCATCTTTCGGATCCAACTTGAACCTCATTTGTTGAAAAAAGAATGTGAGTCTTATTAGGAGGAAGCTAGAAAGTATGGGACAGAGCAAGACAATATTACTAATTGCGATGAATAACATTACTTACCGATAAATGGTCAAGGAAGGTATTAAACTGGGTATTGTCTTTCTCATTCTTGTACTAGATCCACGTTGGGAGGATACGTGCGTGACACCTAACGGCAACGGCTGCCTCTGATACTAACGTGGATGACTCTGTAGCATCACGTGGCCTTTTTAAACCTGCCTCAAAATGGATTTCCATTATTCCTCCTTTAGATTTTGTTAATCTGTCAAGCATTATCCCTGATGTCTGTTTCCGCTTGCACCGTGGTGCTAGTTCAGCAACGAATATGGAAAGTGTTAGTGTACATCAAACTGTGAGAGTACATATAAAGGAGCATGCAACTGCAACTTGACTCGGTCAGGTACCGTCTTGGTGTTGATGCTCATGAGGTTCATCTGATCTTGCCAAGTCTCGTTGTGTCAGCAGTGCTTCGGACGTAGTGTTAGGTGTGAAGGCAGCTTGGGAACTGGCCAGTTCCGGAGCAAACGAACGAGTAACTGGTTGAGATGTTGGTACAGTTGAAGCGGATGCTGCAGCTGGTGGAGCAGGTGATACTGTGTTTGTAGATTTAGCCGGTGGACTTGGACCTTCTACTGCACTATAAGTACCAGCAGAATCTCGACGGCAAAACCTTTTCCGTTTCACCCGACGAGTAACAGCACTCCCTACTATATTATTTTCCTTGCTCTTTTTTGACTTTGCCATGTCAAGCTGTACCCACAACACAAAAGAATAAAATCACTCTTCAGAACTCATTGATGCATGATACAGACAAGCAATACTTTGATGTAAGACAACCATATGAGGATGGAATATGTAAGAAAAACAGGACGGCATGACATATTCACAGCTATGTTGTGCAAACTAAGAAGAAGGATTTTCAAGAAAATAGAAGTAATGCAAGCTAGACACCATATGAAAGATGCAACCAATATTACTCTGCCAAGTTAAAAGTGTCTTGTCATAAGTGGCAATTCGAAAAATTAGAAGCAGTACAAGATAGAAATCAATGCAAGAAGCAACCACTATCAAACTGCCATGTTATAAGCGTCCAATCATGAGTGACTGATGCGGGATACACAACAGCAGTACTTTGATGTAAGAACATGGTATGATAGATAGATGCAGTGTATTCTAGACACAGAAAGCCATGTCATATGCACATGTATAACGTATAAACTCAGCAGGTGCAATTTAATCAAAATAGAAGAAATACAAGCTAGACAATATATGCAACATGAAACCAATTATCACACTGTCAACTTAGAGCAAGCACCTGCGATGGTGGACTACGGGAGATGAACTCATCATGTAGACTTGGGACTTCAACTTCATTAGCAGTAGCAGTGGCAAATCTAGAGAGTCTCTGTTTGCGTCGGTGCAGAGGACCACCAACATCCCCTAACTTACTCTTTTCCTTCCTATTTTCTGATATTGCCTTATGAAGTCAAAACCAAAAGAAGATGAATAAAATTAGCTCTGCATAACTGGTTGATGCATGATACAGACGAACACTACTTTGATGTAAGGCAAGCGCGGGATAGGAGGATGGAATATATACAAAAAAAGACAGCGTTTCATATTCACACGTACGACAGGAGAATGGAATATGTATGAAGAAACAGTAAGCGGAAGGCATTTCAATAAAATTAGAAGAAATGAAAGCTAGGCACCATATGAACATGCAACCAATATCACTCTATCGGGTAAAAATTGTCTCGTCGTAAGTGCCATTTCAAGAAATTAGAAGCACTACAAGCTAGAAGACAATGCAAGATGTAACCTACATCACAGTCCCAAGTTAAATGTGTCTTATGGGTAAGTGATCGTTGCAGGTATAAGTTGTAAGCTATGCAGATGCATTTCAACATAATCAGAAGCAATACAAACTAGACATCATACGAAAAACGCAACCATGTATAACAGTTCCAAGTAAGAGCAAACACCTGTGATGGTGGAGTAGGGGAGATGTGCTCATCATGTACACGTATGTTCTAGAAACAGGAACACGTGTCATATTCACAGGCATTATGTGTAAAGTAAGCAGATGCAATTCAAGTTAGAAGCAATACAAGCTAGACATCATACGCAACATGCAACCACATATAATAGTGTCAAGTTAGAGCAAGCACCTGTGATGGTGGAGTAGGGGAGATGTGCTCATCATCTACACAGCTACATTGACTGTCCAGCCTTGTGTTGTCTTGCGAATCTTGTTGGGAGGATGGCGGAGTAGAATCTGTAGAGACCCCCTGTTTGAGTTGCTCTGAAGGACCACCATCATCTACTGCTGGACTAATTTCCTTCAGCTGTAATGATTTTGCATTGTGAAGTCAAACCGATAAGAAAAAGGAATAAAATTCGCTCTTCAGAACTCATTCATGCATGATACTGATGAACACTACTTGGATGAAAGGCAAACACATGATGCGAGGATGGAATATGTATGAAAAATAGGATGGTGTGACATATTCACACCTATGATGTGGTAACTAAGCAGAAGGCATTTCAACAAATTAGAAGCACTGCAAGCTAGACACCATATGAAAGATGCAACCAATATCAGTCTGCCAAGTTCAAACTGTATGGCGTTTCAACAAATTAGAAGCAGTACATGCTAGAAATCATATGCAAGACACAACCAATATCACAGTGGCGACTTAAAGGTGCCTTATCATAAGTGACTGATGCGGGATATGCAAGAATAGTAGTCTGATGTAGAAACAGGAACACATGTCATATTCACAGGCATTATGTGTAAAGTAAGCAAATGCAATTCAACAAAGTTAGGAGCAATACAAGCTAGACATCATACGCAACATGCAACCAGATATAATAGTGCCAAGTTAGAGCAAGCACCTGTGATGGTAGAGTAGGGGAGATGTGCTCATCATCTACACAACTACGTTGACTGTTTAGCCTTGCGTTGTCTTGCGAATCATGTTGGGAGGATGGCGGAGTAGAATCTGTAGAGAACCTCTGTTTCAGTTGCTCAGAAGGACCACCATCATCCAATGCCTTGCCAATTTCCTTCAGCTTTATTGATTTTGCATTGTGAGGTCATACCGACAAGAAAAAGGAATATCATTCGCTCTTCAGAACTCATTCATGCATGATACTGACGAACACTACTCTGATGAAAGGCAAAGTCATGATATGAGGATGGAATATGTACGAAAAAATGGACGGCTTGACATATTCACACCTATGATGTGGTAACTAAGCAGAAGGCACTTCAACAAATTAGAAACACTGCAAGACACCGTATGGAAGGTGCAATCAATATCACTCTGCCAAGTTAAAACTGTCTCGTCATAGGTGGCGTTCATCAAACTAGAAGCAATACATGCTAGAAATCATATTCAAGACACAAACCAATATCACACTGCCAACTTAAAGGTGTCCCATCATAAGTGACTGATGCAGGAAACACAAGAAGAGTAGTTTCATGTAAGAACATGGTGTGATAGACAGATATAGTATGTACCAAAAATAGGAAAGCGTGTCATATTCACATGTATCATGTGTAAGCTAAGCAGATGAAGTTTACACTAATTAGGAGCAATACGAGCTAGACACCATATGCAACATGCAACCAGATATCACACTGCCAAGTTAGAGCAAGCACCTTGGATGGTGGAGTAGGGGAGCGAAGACTTGGACCTTGTAATGCACTATCAGTACAAGGAGAATCGGTACAGATGCTCCGTTTACGTTGCTGCAGAGGAGCACCATCATCGCCTTCCTTACTCTTTTCCTTCCTCTTTCTTGATTTTTCCTTGTCAAGTCAAACCCACAAGAAAAAGGAGTAAAATTTGCTCTTCAGAACTCATTGATGCATGATACTGATGAACGCTACTTTCATGTAAGGCATCCGCATGATAGGAGGATGGAATATGTATGAAAAATAGAATGGAGTGACATATTGACATGTATGATGTATAAAGTGTAAACTAAGTACAAGGTGCTTGAACTTGTTAGAATCGATGCAAGCTAGAAACCATATGAAAGATGAAACCAATATCACTCTGCCAAATTAAAAGGGTGCCCTAACAAATGTATTTGACCAAATTAGAAGCAATACATGGCAACAGGCTAGAAATAATATGCAATATGCAACGAATAAAGGTGACTCATCGTAAGTGATTGATGCAGGATACAGAAGAGAGGTAGTTTCATGTAAGAACAAGGTTAACACATAGATGTAGTGTGTACCAAAAATAGGAAGGCATGTCATATTCATTGGTATAGTGTGTAAACTAAGAAAATGCAATTTACCCTAATTAGAAGCATTACAAGCTATACACCGTATGCAACATGCAACCACATATCACACTACGAAGTTAGAGCAAGCACCTGTGATGGTGGTGTAGGGGAAGTGCGGTCTTCAGGTACAGAGCTACATTCAATATCTTCATTTAGGCTTGCTGTTTCTTGAGAATCATGTGAAGAGGATGAAATTGCATTCTTTACAAGAGTATTGTGTCTCATATTAACCCACGCGCGTGATCGTCGCATGATAAGCGATAGACGCAGGATACACAAGAACAGTAGTTTGATGTAAGAACATGGTGTGATAGGCAGATGTAGTATGTACCAAAAACAGGAAGGCGTTTCATATTCACATGTATAATGTGTAAGCTAAGGAGATGCAATTTAAGAAATTAGGAGCATTGATGAGGGAAACACAAGAAAAGTAGTTTGATGTAAGAACATGGTTAATAGAAAGACGTAGTATGTACCAAAAACAGGAAGGCATGTCATATTCACAGGTATAATATGTTAACTAAGTAGATGCAATTTACCCTAATTAGAAGCATTACAAGGTAGGCACCATATGCAACATGCAACCACATATCACACTACCAAGTAAGAGCAAGCACCTGCGATGGTGGTCTGGGGGAATTGCAGTGAGCAACTAGAGAGCTACGTTGACTATCTTCATTTAGCCTTGCTGTTTCTTGAGAATCATGTGGGGAGGATGACACTGCACTCTTTAAACGAGTAGGGCGTCTCACAGTAACCCACTCCGGTGACTGTCTCATCATAAGTGATTGACGAGGGATACAAAAGAGTATTAGTTTGATGTACAAACATGGTTAATAGACATATATAGTATGTATCAAAAACATGAAGGCATGTCATTATCAAAGGTATAATGTGTAAAGTAAACAGATGCAATTTAACCAAATTGGAAGTAATACAAACTAGACACCATATGCAACATGCAACCACATTTGATAGCGCGAAGTTAAAGCAAGCACCTGGGACGATTGTGTGTGGCAATTGAGATGATCAACTGCAGAGCTACGTTTACTGTCTCCAACTGCTGACACTGCACTCATGAGAGCGCTGAAACGCTTAGTGCTTATCTTCGAATTGCATTGGAGCGACTTATGTCTTTTCTTTTCTGCATTCATTAACACTGCGTCAGAGTTTGAAATACCCATGCATAAAAAAACAATAGTGTGAGTATGGGTGAAGTGTGTGCACAATTAGTACAGTGTAAAGGTAGCAGATAGCAGGTCGGTGAGAAATAAATGACGGGAGACATATGATAGCTCTACAACATGCATGGCACACTAAATTACTACAGGATTCTATGAAAATAATAGTCAACTGAAAGCAAATAGGTCAGTCCATTTTTCTGCACCGTCTGATGTGCAAAGAACAGGCAGATCGCCTTCATCTACCTCCAGCCAGTCTATGTTGACGATCTTCCTCGAAACGCCAGTGACCACCGGCCCAGTATTCCTCCCCTGCCTGCGCCCTCCCCTCGACCTCACCGCACCGCCGTGCTTGGCACCCCCCCCCCCCCGCCATCCATTCAAGCCCCATCGACCTCCAGATCGGGCGCAAGCAGCTCCTACGCCCCACACCCCTATGATAGACACCGATGCGCCGCTTCCCCGGGGAACAGGCGGACTAGGTGCTCCGCGCGCCTAAGCGGGTGCTGCTTCTTTTAATTGCGGTTCGACTGACCTTGAATTGAAATCCAGGCGGGCTACTGACCTCTAGCAAAGGTGAAATAGTAAAAGGGAGGAAACCTTGTGCATTTAGTATCACGAAGAAGATGCAGTAAGAAGCGCTCAACTAGTTTCTTTCGTGGGATGAATACGGTGTGAGCGGAGACGTAAGATTTGCATGAATAAGGGAAGAGGAGTACCTCTTTCTGCTGGCAGTGCTGTGTCCTCCTTCTATTTTTCCGACGATCTTCTTGTTGTTCGCCGGAAACCAGAAGTTGTGGAGGACGGTGCAGCCTTGGTCGAACCCATGGCCAAGTTGGTGAGTGTGATGCGGTGGTCGTCTGTCGGCGGCGGGGAAGCAGATCCGAGGCGGTGAACGATGGCGTAGCGGGAACAGCTCCGGTGCGGTGGACGGTTGCGACAGTGGAGCTGCAACAGTGAGGCGCAGGACGGCATGGTCGGAGTGGTTCTGGTACGGCGCACGTCGGCATCGGCCTCGTGGAGGCAGCTCTGCCTCGGCTTCAGCTTCTAAGTCCTTGAGGGTGTTGCGGTTGCGGTTGCATTGGACGACGACGTCGGGTATCGACTCCGGCGTGATGGAGGAGGGCGGTGGTGGATTGGCCGCTATGGGGTGGAGAACTGAGGAGGCTGGGGTTTCGCGGCTGGTGGAGAGGGCGTTTTCACGCCCACGGAGTATGAATGGGGAAATGGAGCGAGGTGGGGAATTAAGGGGGAACAATGTTTTGGTTTGAAACGCGCTTGTTTGAAATTTGGGGAAAGTTACGAACTTTGCCCCCATCTAAAATTTCAGTCATATTGCGGGTTGGGGGTAGGACAGTCATGTCAGGTGTCCCAAATGTGGGCTGGATTGATTTCGGCCGAGCGCATGGGTAGGCGCCCACGGCGTATGACTGCTTCTCGAAGGTGGTTGAGACTGGCGTCTTGGTGAAGTTACAAACCTACCCCGGTTTAGACCTTTGGACACCGGGCCGATAGGCCACACGGGACAGAGTTAGGACAGTAATTCCTACCACCAAAACATTAGTCTCGCGCGGTTTCGGGTGACCAGAGGCCTATTTGGCACTTCGTTCAATATTTGGGAGTAGAAACATTAACGTTTACGATTCTCTTGAATTGAACTTTCAGGATTTGTCAAACTTCACAAATCTTTACTCTTGAAAATCCTAAAGCTACGATTATTTTGGAATGGAGGGGGTACATTTGAATATACATTGTACACGAGTATATATTAAAAAATATGCAACTTACCTCAATTCATGCATGGTTCCAGATATAATCTCCTTGGTTGCAAAAAAACTTAGATATGTGTATGAATATATATAGCATGTTCAAACTCACAACAAAGATTGATGCCCCCTTTTACATCTGATTTACAAATGCCATTATCTCGGGTTCAAATAGATGAATGCACTTCCTATGAATTCGAATCTTCGAAACCCCCTTTATGTTGAATTCGACATGTATTCTATTTCGTAGCTAGCAATTTGGAATGTATCTATGCAAGTGACAAATGTATAAAGTGCTTCACACTAAAAACATGGAGTGCACTAATTAATGTTTATATATGAATTGCAAAAGCATCCATTGCCTGTATTCCAAACCGCTCTCACTCTATGGATCGATAATATGAAATAAACACATGCACATGCTAGAATTCAATAGAGTATGGTCTGATAGACCGATTTTCGTCCATACGCAATTTGCAAAATACATGATCTCATCCAAAAAATAATAATGTCATTTATATTTTAATTTAATGCGTAGAACCGCCTTTTACACGTAGATGCACTATGCCTCGCCCCGTTCTCACAAACGTATTATATATCTCTCTATCTAACGCATAAGTGCACACACTTTATATGCATCAGCATTTCTCTTTCACACATGCTCACAATCTCTCTCAGGGTGTCGGGGTGTCTCACGCACATGCTCTCTCTCTATTTCTCTCTCTCTCTCTCTCTCTCTCTCTCTCTCTCTCTCTCTCTCTTTCTGACTACTATGTACCACTCTTTTCACTAATCTCAGCTGGAAAACACTATTTCTCTCACATGCATATATACGCATGCACGACCTCTACTAGCCCTCTATACGCACATATATGTGCCTACGTGTCTCTCGCACGCACATTATCTTTAGGCCTCTCTCGCACACATTGCCCCCCGACACACCTCTCTCTTAGTAGTTGGCAGATATGATTTCATCATATCATTCGGTAGGATATCACTGGTTGCTAGGCTGGATGGTAATACGAGGCAAAGTTTTACCCTAGTTCAGATCGGACCCTTGCAGTTGAAGAAAGAGCCTACTCCTGGTACTGTATATTAGTGATTGGGGTGTGTACAAAGTACACGTGAATACCGGGCATTGTGCGTGTGTGTGTGTATACTATAGACGAACTAGCCCCCAAGCTTGTATAGCATACTAAGGGCCTAGGGTTACAAATCATATATAGTCGGCTTATCACCAATGGGGATAGAGTCCTCCGTGACTCTGGTAGCTTCGTGTTGTACGCCGAGTCCTCCACATGGGTCTTCATATAACACGTCTCGGTCCAACCTATATGTGGCGCAGGATGGAACCGACCCATGAGTCTTCATGTTGACCCACCACAACTAGAAATGATGTTCCCACCACACCACACACGCAATCGGCCACTAAGAAAATAAGCATATACAGTAGTACAACGATATCTAGCTCACGATACGTCTCCATATTTTGTTGATGACACTGACGGACATTGCATTTGATGTGTGCTCCGTATTTTGTTGGCGACACTTACGGTCATTATATTTGAAGCGAAAGCACGATATGGTCACTGGACTTCAGAATAAGATCATCATGGTCACCACATACATTTTGCCGTGCTAACCAACATGTGGTTGGATGGTTAGAGGACAGTGGTTTCTCGAGCCTACCAAGGTTAAAGTCCCGGTGCTCGCATTTCTCATGTGTTAATTTCAGTATTTTCCGGCGATGTACGTTCAGTGGGAGGAGACGTTCCACTCGACTACGAGGCACATATGGTGACTTCGTAAAATCTCAAGATCATATATGCTGGCCCACTCTCTCGAAGGTGCTCATAGGGGTAGGGTTCGTGTGTGTGCGCTTATAGCGGTGAGTGCTTGTGCGTATATATGAGCCCTTGCATCTCTACCATGTTAAACAAATACATATCATGATTATACGGTCACTGGCTCACCCGTACAACTCCGTATTTTGTTGATGACACAATCAATTGACCAATCAAACGTTCCACACGACGCAACTAGTGTTGCACCATCGAGGCGCGGAACCATGGGGCCCACCTGTCAGCCTGTATATGAAAGAAAGAAATGGTAGTTTAAGTCTATAGTGTGTTAATAAAATAGGAGTACATTTTAGGGTGATCATACGGTCACTGGCTCAACAACTCTGTAATTTGTTGATAACACGATCAATTGACCAGTCAAACGGTCCACATTTAGCAGCACACATTACCATAGGGCCCACCCGTCAGCGCGTATATGAAGGACCGAAATGGTAATAAATTAGTGGTCGGTGGGTATTCGAACTCGTGAGACCTCTGGTTGGCAGTCACTGGGGTTGGGCGGTGGGGTGGGGATCACCGGAGAAAAAGGTCGGCGGGGGGGGGGGGCCTAGAGGGATGTCCGGTGCGGCGGTGGGGAGTGGTTTCGAAGAGGGCGGGCTGGCCGAGGGCGGCGGGGGCTGGCGGTTTGGCCGGTGGTGGCTGGCGGCTCAAGGGGGGTGGAGTTTGATGATAAACTGGAGGCCCTTGATTTCGTATCCAATGGTGATACATCTCCAATGTATCTATAATTTTTGATTGCTCCATGCTATATTATCTACTGTTTTGGACTATATTGGGCTTTATTTTCCACTTTTATATTATTTTTGGGACTAACCTATTAACCGGAGGCCCAGTCCAGAATTGTTGTTTTTTGCCTATTTCAGTGTTTCGGAGAAACAGAATATCAAACGGAGTCCAAACGGAAAGAAACCATCGGTGTGACGCCCCCGATTCAATCGTACACTAATCATACACTCAAACGTGTACGATCAAGATCAGGGACTCACGGGAAGATATCACAACACAACTCTACAAATAAAATAAGTCATACAAGCATCATATTACAAGCCAGGGGCCTCGAGGGCTCGAATATAAGAGCTCGATCATAGACGAGTCAGCGGAAGCAACAATATCTGAGTACAGACATAAGTTAAACAAGTTTGCCTTAAGAAGAATAGCACAAACTGGGATACAGATCGAAAGAGGCGCAGGCCTCCTGCCTGGGATCCTCCAAACTACTCTTGGTCGTTGTCAATGGGCTGCACGTTGTAGTAGGCACCTCCCGAGTAGTAGTAGTCGTCGTCGATGGTGGCGTCTGGCTCCTGGGCTCTAACGTCTGGTCGCAGCAATTGGGTATATAAAGGGGGAAAAGAGGAAGCAAAGCAACCGTGAGTACTCATCCAAAGTACTCGCAAGCAAGGAGCTACACTAAAAATGTATGCATTTGTATCAAATGGAATAAGGCTATCATATGTGGACTGAACTGCAGAATGCTGGAATAAAAGGGGGATAGATAGTCCTATCGAAGACTACGCTTATGGCCACCTCCATCTTGCAGCATGTAGAAGAGAGTAGATGGCAAGTTCACCAAGTAGCATCGTGTAGCATAATCCTAACCGATGATCCTCCCCTTGTCGCCCTGTGAGAGAGCGAACACCGGTTGTATCTGGCACTTGGAAGGGTGTGTTTTATTAAGTATTCGGCTCTAGTTGTCATAAGGTCAAGGTATAACTCCAAGTCGTCTTGTTACCGAAGATCACGGCTATTCGAATAGATTAACTTTCCTGTAGGGGTGCAACACATAACCCAACACGCTCGATCCCATTTGGCCGGACACACTCTTTTGGGTCATGCCCGGCCTCGGAAGATAAACACGTCGCAGCCCTACCTAGGCACAACAGAGAGGTCAGCACGCCGATCTAAATCCTATGGCGCAGGGGTCTGGGCCCATCGCCCTTTGCACACCTACACGTTGCGAACGCGGCCGGAAGCAGAACTAGCCCCCTTAATACAAGAGCAGGCTTACGGTCCAATCCGGCGCGCGCCGCTCAGTCGCTGACGTCACGAAGACTTCGGCTGATACCACGATGTCGAGTGCCCATAATTGTCCCCGCGTAGATGGTTAGTGCGTATAGGCTAGTAGCCAGACTCAGATCAAATATCAAGATCTCGTTAAACGTGTTATCTTCAAATAACCGTGAACGCCGACCAGGGCCAGGCCCACCTCTCTCCTAGGTGGCCTCAACCTGCCCTATCGCTTCACCACAAAGATCCACATAGAGGGCTGTCGGGAAAGTATGTCCTTCCAGCCCCCAATTCGTGAATCAACCGTGGGTACTCCTCGAGCCAACCCGACTTTAGTCATCACATGTATCATGTATAAAGTATATAGTATATACCCGCGATCACCTCCCGAGTGATCACGGCCTGATAGTATAGCATGGCAGACGGACAAGAATGTAGGGCCACTGATGATAAACTAGCATCCTATACTAAGCATTAGGATTGCAGGTAAAGATAACAAGAGTAGTAGCAAGGACAGGCTATGCATCAGGATAGGATTAACGGAAAACGGTAACATGCTACACCACTCTAATGCAAGCAGTAGAGAGAAGAATAGGCGATATCTGGTGATCAAAGGGGGGGCTTGCCTGGTTGCTCTGGCAAGAAGGGTCGTCAACACCGTAGTCGACAACAGGGGTACCGGCAGTGGTCTTGGGGGTCTACCGGAAAGAAGTAACGGAGAGGAACACAATAAACAACAGTGCAATCAAAGCATCACAAGGCATAACATGACAATACGCGGTGCTAGAGGTGCCCTAACGCGGTATGAGGTGGTACCGGCGAAGGGGGGAAACATCCGGGAAAATATCCCCGGGGTTTCGCGTTTTTAGACAAATGAATTGGAGGGGGGAAGTTGTGTGTTCGCCATGCTCGGGATGCGTGGCGGACGAACGGGCTGCATATCCGGATTTGTCTCGTCGTTCTGAGCAACTTTTATGTACAAAGTTTTTCCATCCGAGTTATGGTTTATTTTCTAAGATATTTCAAAGTTTTAAATGATTTTCTAGATTTTCTTATTTATTTTTAATTTCAAAAATCAGCAGTTAAAACTGGGTGCACCCGGTGCAGTGCACCAAAGGTGCACCAGTGAGGCTGGCCAGTGGGTCTAGTCAACTGCTGACTCAGCGGTTGACTGGTCCACGGTTGACCAGTCAAAGGTCCTGCGGGACCCAGTTGAAATACTCTGTAATATTTTAACAATGTTTAGTTAATTCCTAATAGGCTTATTAGAGGGTGGCCCACCTGTCATAAAGCTATATCTAATCTAATAAAAAAATTAACTTAATCAACAGGGCCCATATGTCATAGTGTAGCAACTAACCTAACTAGTACTACCAATTAAATTAGTCCCTAATCTAATTTGCACGCTACAGCCGGCCACTGGTGGCTGTGCACACCCACGCACACAGCAAGGCCCTCGTGGCCATTAGCAGGAGCAAGTAGCGCACCGCAGCGGCAACAGCTAACAATAGCAGTAGTGGTAGAGGCTAAGCAGCTAAGCAACAGAGGGCAGCAGCTAAGCAGCGGTGGAAACAGAAGGCAGTAACAGGGGCGGCGCTAGGCGGCGGGCGGCAGCAGGGGCGGCGCTAGGCGATGGCCGGCAAGCAGCTGCAGGCGGAGGCGAGGCCAGGGACGGGCGCGTGCTGGCAGCAGTATGCAACAGCAGCAGATGGCAGTTAAGCAGCAGCAGCTCACGCACGCACGTATGTACGCGGACACGCGAGCTCGGATGTGCTCGGGAACGGCAAACAGCTACCGAATCGAGGCGGGGGACGGAGGGATCTGGAGGAGTTGCTCACCGCGAGACCATTGGCGCGCTCGGGAAGGGTTGGGGTGGACCGGAGAGGCGATGGTGATGGCGAGACGGCGACGGCCGAAGCGGAGGGAGGTGCCCGATCCGGCGATGGAGACCCCGCAGCTCGAGCTGGTTGGCAGGGACGGTGTGGACGAGCGCGGGGAGGGCCATGGACATCAAGAGGCGGCACGGGGGTCCTCAGCGCATGGAAACGACGGCGGCGCATCGATGCCAAGCTCGGTTACGAGCTCCAGATCAAAAACGAGGAAAGGGGAGAGGGAAATATCCCTAGGGTTCGGTCTACGGGCGTGGGGGCGTCGGCCTTATACTCCAAGGGAACCGGGGGATGGCTGGCACGCGTCATGGCGCAGCCACGGCCGGCGGATGGTCGCCACGAACCCCGCCTCCCTGTAGCAGAGGTTGGGGATGACCCCAGTTGGGCTGGGCCTAGTGCCCTGTTGCATTAGAGCCCGCTAGCACGGAAGATTTTTGCTCTTTTCTCTTTTGTTTTTAGTTCTCTGTTATATTTGTCTCACCACAGATTCACATTTTATTTTATTACCAAATGAGTTTTGTTCAAGAAAAAAAACTTGTCACATAAATACTGATCATTGTTTTGGAGAGGCACCCAAAGTTTCAAGTGGTTTGGGAAAGGTAAGACTACTTGTTGGAATTTTAAATGACCAAATTAAATGTTGCTGGTCCACCAAAATATTGCTAGGGCTAAAATAAAATTCCAATTTGATTTGATTTCTTCATAAAAATTATTTGAGGGTTATTTTCAGTATCACGAAATTTTTTGTCTCTCTGTTTTGGTTGTTTTAGTGCATTTAAATATTATAAGAAATGTTGGTTTGTCCACCATTATTACTTATGAGTTATTTGTCACCTTTGGAACATTTTAGTTTTTATGTTTGAAAACTTTTATTGTTTGACTTGATTTTGAATTGAGTTCGAACGGGATTTGAATCATCGCGAGATTAACAATAGTAATCATGGTGACATGGCATCGTTAATAGAGGTTTACTGTAGCTTAAATATCAGAGCGTCACAATTCTCCTCCACTAAAAGAAATCTCGTCCCGAGATTTAAGAGGTAGAGTAAGGGGGAAAAGGTCTGGTTTCGAAATTCTAACGAATCTTCTCAATCTTGGTTGCTCTTCTCGAAGAGGTCGATCCTCTACATTGATGTCTTCATCTCTCTACTTCAGGTCATCATGATGAAGCCGGCATCCTTTCTTTAGGATCTCCATCGTACTTATGGAAAAGATAAGGGGAAGACTCGGGAAGGACGGAGCTCCACACATGTTAGGTACCTGGGGGCTATCTTAGTGAACGAGGCATAGAGGCATCTCTCGAGTTGAAATTCAAGAAAGTCATCGAGAGCAATGTAAGAAGGCGCAATTAGAAATTTCAAGTGGATAAGCAATTGTTCGTTGCCTAAATCAAAGTGTGAAAGGGTTTTAGAGCAACGAGAATAAGTATTATGTCTGATACCTGAATTGATGATCTCTTGGAAGGTGGCTCGTGAATTACATACAAAGCCAAACGTGAGGAATAACTTTTAGAAACTAGGGTGTACAGGAGAGTCAGGTTTCGATCATGTGGAACTATGGTTTATGGGCTCATCAGGTGAGTTAAAAGAAGGAAGGGCACTAAACATCTTGCATGGTCAGGGTAGCAAGATAGATCAAAGGATAGCCTGTCAGTTATATTGGCAACATTGTCGGTACCAAGGGCGAGGAACGAAGAGAACCATTTTCCTGCTCGTTGAAACGAGGCGGACCAATAGGCAAAGTTCTCGTCCATCGGTGGTTACCGGAATGCCATCAACAATAGTAACAGGGTCTTACTGACAGAGTGGTACAACGAGGGGTTTACCTAAACAGGGAATTAGCGCTGCTCAGATAAATTAGATTTCAAGCAAGGTTAAACAAAACAATGGAAAGGAAATACGATTATCAGATTAAACAGAACAATGAAAAGAAAAATATGTTTAAACACATATTTTAGGGGTATATCCTTCCCAAGGACAAGCAGAGCATGATATCCATGACAAGAGCATGATATCCATGACAGGATATAATGTAGAAAATCCTTTAGGTAAGGGGAGAGAAATTTCATGACATTAGCCATACAACGGTGTTTGGATAATTGAGCAATAAACATTTAGCATTGGGCTTCAAATGTTCTTATTGAAAATCGGAGTACCACAGACATGCTCTGAGATAGCATTGACATGGTCTTCAAGCATGTTCGGACTTTGGATACTCAAAGGATTCATCAGGAACAACTTATAGAATAAGTCTTACAATTTCCTCAAGGAAGAATGGTTAACTTTGCTAAAAAAGGAAGAACTATAACAATAGGTTCTCCAGCCAGGGGTGTTAGGCACGACATCACCTTATTAGGCTATACAAAGACCAATGTTATGGCTTTTGGAAAATGTTCCAACCATCATATTTGACCAAGTTTCCTATCTGATTGGGGTCAGGATACCTCAGACTCAGGATGCCTGAGAAGAAAATGTGCGACACAAATTGACAGGATGACATTGTAAGATTCTCGGGAAATGAACTGTGGAAGTGAGTTCCGAAACAAGAGTTCATCATTAAACCGAGAGGATGAGGAGGTGGCTGATGGACTCAGCGACATTTCATTGAGATTCACAAAAGATGGATTTCCACAGTTATCTGAACAAGGAGGTAACACTTGTTAGAACAAATGATATAATGATGTATGCTCGAGGAAAACATACACAATTAAACATTGGTTGAACGGTGCACTCAAAATATGGGTTGGGTTGCACGACTAACGTTGGAATGGCGATTTAGCAACCAGCACACTAAATTGGAATTGTTTGCCATTAACTCAGAAGCAATAGGGTTGCTAGGAATATTAAATTCTTACAACAGAGTTCACTTATTGGTATTCCAGTTGGAACACGGGGACCAAGAAAATGATGGTGATGACGAGAAGCATCACTATACTAAGAATTATTAAGAGGTGGAGCAATTCTCACAACATCCTCGACATAACAGATGGTAATACTCCAAGGTAGAACATATCATAAGCTAGATAGCAAGGAAATCAAGATACAACATAAAACATGAACAAGTTTGTGTTGGGGGAAGGCAAGAATGTTGTCGATGATAAAAATATTCATCGAGGGGCAAGGATGGTATTTCTCATCCTGAATTCGACACACAACTTGGAAGAAGTCAAATTGTTGACAATGATTACGACAAATTTGTTGAGTGGTTTCATGAAGATGTAATCGATCGGCGATGACATCAAGTCAACGGAATGATGAAGCGAAAAGTTATTGAAATCATGGGTACGACACAAACTCGAAATCAAGCTTGTTGTTCAAGGACAATTGATACGACGAGGAATATCGACGTAAGATTAGCTCACCATCGAAGTTTTTTCTCCGGGAAGAAGGACTAGGTAGCACAGTTAAAATCGGCACGACAACGATATAGCCAAGCAGGCTAGGAATGATGTGATCGAGTTCAAACTCATAAGTAATGAAGGTTACCAAGAGTTGTTTAATCGCGGTGCGGACTTGAGTCAGTTATCGATGTCTTTGAGTGTTTAATAACTCAGAGCCCATGGAAAATTGGAATCAGTGAGAATGTAGCACTTGATGAAGAACTCATAAGAAGTTATGCAGTTCCATGATAATATTGAGATACCAGGGGGGGGTAATACTCGACGACAAATCAAAGTAGAGGTTGGACTAGGGTAATGCTCTATAGAAGACAAGTGCTCAAACTTGCACGAGAAATGGAATCAAGGAGAAATATGGTCGGAACCACGTCCACTGATACAAGATGAACTTATAACAAGGGTATAATTATTTTAAGAGAAGCTTCCATGATAAGGTATACATCGTGTTCATGGGCATGAACACAAGGTTCAAGGTCGACTCTCACTTGTTCAACGCATAACCTTTCATTCACCTCTCGTATTTCGAAAATGACATTACTTGTAATATTGAACTTTTATCTGACATAACACCAGTAGAGTATGACCCGTAGTAGTTTCCGGGTTCACATAGATTCGAAAAGGCATAGGTTCAACCCATCTGGGCCTTTTAGGACATATACCACAAACTTCAGGAGCGAATAACTCAAGTTTGGGAGCAGAGCATGGTTGACAAAACCAGGGGATACAATTTACCAAAGGCATTATGTATCCGATGAAAGGCTCACAAGTTTTAATGAATATGAAGGACGTTGTCGGACAAAATCCAACAAAGGATCTGGTGGTCCATAAGGGATCTGATGTGAGTATCGGTACTCAACCAGAGGAAGAAAGAATGCAAGGAGATCATATTATAAAAACAACTGACTAACTCAAAGCTCAGATGCAAAGGAATTATGAATTCCAAGACAAGGGACCAGAAGCAATGCTCTGATTAGGGATGGACAAGTTGAATAGCCTTAGTGGTACAATCGATGGCAATTTGGTTGGTCGAGATCCGCTCATGTTTGAAATGGCGTCTGAGCCGGAAGGATGAATTCAAAGATCTGGTTGAGGATTGCGAGCATTCGCAACATATTGAATCAACGGACTCAAATGATGATGACAAAGGATGCCAATAAGATTACCACACTTATGGGATTAATCATAATGAAAGCAAGCAAGAAATTCCAGAGCAATAGGTTGCTGAGGATCGGAAGATCGAATGGTATTTCGAAGACTTCTATGAAACACATGAACAACTGGGGACGAGTGGATACTCGGTAAGTGTGAGAAAGTATCCGTAGGGGTATTTCTATGGCAAGGAACTACAAGACAGTGGTACAAGGGATTCTTAAAAGCCGGAGAGCAATTCGATGCATCTTGTAACAACAAGAGAAACTCAGAGTAATGGTATGAACAACAAGTGTATGTCGTTATCCGTATGGATATATCGGTAGTAGGGAATTGAAAATGCAGGGGGCACAAGGGTCTCGGGAATGGTCGAAGAGTATCTTCAAAATCTTCTGGTGCAGTAGACGATCATCTGGAATGAGGGGCTCTCCGGGAGAAAGTATTATCGAGAACCTAAAGTTAGATTTAGTAAAACCATTTAAACCCGAATAGGAGAGAGATCAGAGTCCCAGAGTATAGACGAGGAATAAAAGATCTTAATACCACCCAATGGCGACGTGGGCCCGTAAGCCACACAACCATGTTAGTAAAACAGTTTTCACTGACTAGACTCAACTTTGGCCAAGGAGTTTGGAAGGGGGATTCCTACAGGCAGTCGGCTCTTATACCAACTTGTGACGCCCCCGATTCAATCATACACTAATCATACACTCAAACGTGTACGATCAAGATCAAGGACTCACGGGAAGATATCACAACACAACTCTACAAATAAAATAAGTCATACAAGCATCATATTACAAGCCAGGGCCTCGAGGGCTCGAATATAAGAGCTCGATCATAGACGAGTCAGCGGAAGCAACAATATCTGAGTACAGACATAAGTTAAACAAGTTTGCCTTAAGAAGGCTAGCACAAACTGGGATACAAATCGAAAGAGGTGCAGGCGTCCTGCCTGGGATCCTCCTAACTACTCCTGGTCGTTGTCAACGGGCTACACGTAGTAGTACGCACCTCCCGAGTAGTAGTAGTCGTCGTCGACGGTGGCGTCTGGCTCCTAGGCTCTAACGTCTGGTCGCAGCAATCGGGTATATAAAGGGGGAAAAGAGGAAGCAAAGCAACCGTGAGTACTCGTCCAAAGTACTCGCAAGCAAGGAGCTACACTACAAATGTATGCATTTGTATCAAATGGAATAAGGCTATCATATGTGGACTGAACTGCAGAATGCTGGAATAAGAGGGGGATAGCTAGTCCTATCGAAGACTACACTTCTGGCCACCTCCATCTTGCAGCATGTAGAAGAGAGTAGATGGCAAGTTCACCAAGTAGCATCGTGTAGCATAATCCTAACCAATGATCCTCCCCTCGTCGCCCCGTGAGAGAGCGAACACCGGTTGTATCTGGCACTTGGAAGGGTGTGTTTTATTAAGTACCCGGCTCTAGTTGTCATAAGGTCAAGGTACAACTCCAAGTCGTCATTTTACTGAAGATCACAACTATTAGAATAGATTAACTTCCCTGCAGGGGTGCACCACATAACCCAACACGCTCGATCTCATTTGGCCGGACACACTTTTTTGGGTCATGCCCGGCCTCGGAAGATCAACACGTCGCAGCCCTACCTAGGCACAACAGAGAGGTCAGCACGCCGGTCTAAATCCTATGGCGCAAGGGTCTGGGCCCATCACCCGTTGCACACCTGCACGTTGCGAACGCAGCCGGAAGCAGAACTAGCCCCCTTAATACAAGAGCAGGCTTACGGTCCAATCCGGCGCGCGCCGCTCAGTTGCTGACGTCACGAAGGCTTCGGCTGATACCACGACGTCGAGTGCCCATAACTGTCCCCGCGTAGATGGTTAGTGCATATAGGCCAGTAGCCAGACTCAGATCAAATACCAAGATCTCGTTAAACGTGTTATCTTCAAATAACCGCGAACGCCGACCAGGGCCAGGCCTACCTCTCTCCTAGGTGGCCTCAACCTGCCCTGTCGCTTCGCCACAAAGATCCACACAGAGGGCTGTCGGGAAAGTATGTCCTTCCAGCCCCCAATTCGTGAATCAACCGCGGGTACTCCTCGAGCCAACCCGACTTTAGTCATCACATGTATCATGTATAAAGTATATAGTATATACCCGTGATCACCTCCCGAGTGATCACGGCCCGATAGTATAGCATGGCAGACGGACAAGAATGTAGGGCCACTGATGATAAACTAGCATCCTATACTAAGCATTAGGATTGCAGTTAAAGATAACAACAGTAGTAGCAAGGACAGGCTATGCATCAGGATAGGATTAACGAAAAACGGTAACATGCTACACTACTCTAATGCAAGCAGTAGAGAGAAGAATAGGCGATATCTGGTGATCAAAGGGGGGGGGGGGCTTGCCTGGTTGCTCTGGCAAGAAGGGTCGTCAACACCGTAGTCGACAACAGGGTACCGGCAGCGGTCTCGGGGGTCTACCAGAAAGAAGTAACGGAGGGGAACACAATAAACAATAGTGCAATCAAAGCATCACAAGGCATAACATGACAATACGCAGTGCTAGAGGTGCCCTAACGCGGTATGGGGTGGTACCGGCGAAGGGGGGAAACATCCGGGAAAATATCCCCGGGGTTTCGCGTTTTCAAACAGATGAATTGGAGGGGGAAAGTTGCGTGTTCGCCATGCTCGGGATGCGTGGCGGACGAACGGGCTGCCTATCCAGATTCGTCTCGTCGTTCTTAGCAACTTTTATGTACAAAGTTTTTCCATCCGAGCTACGATTTATTTTCTAAGATATTTCAAAGTTTTAAATGATTTTCTAGATTTTCTTATTTATTTTTAATTTCAAAAATCAGCAGTTAAAACTGGGTGCACCCGGTGCCGTGCACCAAAGGTGCACCAGTGAGGCTGGCCAGTGGGTCTAGTCAACTGCTGACTCAGCGGTTGACTGGTCCACGGTTGACTAGTCAAAGGTCCTGCGGGACCCAGTTGAAATACTCTGTAATATTTTAACAATGTTTAGTTAATTCCTAATAGGCTTATTAGAGGGTGGCCCACCTGTCACGAAAGAGCAATGCTATGCACACGACACCATATAGACGATTTGTGCACGACAATCAAATCTGGCCGTGCATGAATGGCAAGAGACACCAGTACATGGCTAGATTGGTCTTAGTGCAATAGTCATCCACAGCATTTGTCGTGTGCACAGCATTTGTCGTCACAAAACTATATCTAATCTAATAAAAAAATTAACTTAATCAACAAGGCCCATATGTCATAGTGTAGCAACTAACCTAACTAGTACTTCCAATTAAATTAGTCCCTAATCTAATTTGCACGCTACAGCCGGCCACTGGTGGCTGTGCACACCCACGCACACAGCAAGGCCGCCGTGGCCATTAGCAGGAGCAAGTAGCGCACAGCAGCGGCAGCAGCTAACAATAGCAGTAGTGGTAGAGGGTAACCAGCTAACAACAGTGGGCAGTAGCTAAGCAGCGGCGGAAACAGAAGGCAGTAACAGGGGTGGCGCTAGGCGGCGGGCGGCAGCAGGGGCGGCGCTAGGCGATGGCCGGCAAGCAGCTGCAGGCGGAGGCGAGGCCAGGGACGGGAGCGTGCTGTTCGCAGTATGCAACAGCAGCAGATGGCAGTTAAGCAGCAGCAGCTCACGCACGCACGTATGTACGCGGACACGCGAGCTCGGATGTGCTCGGGAACGGCAAACAGCTACCGAATCGAGGCGGGGGACGGAGGGATCTGGAGGAGTTGCTCACCGCGAGACCATTGGCGCGCTCGGGAAGGGTTGGGGTGGACCGGAGAGGCGATGGTGATGGCGAGACGGCGACGGCCGAAGCGGAGGGAGGTGCCCGATCCGGCGATGGAGACCCCGCGGAACGAGGAAAGGGGAGAGGGAAATATCCCTAGGGTTCGGTCTACGGGCGTGGGGGCGTCGGCCTTACACTCCACGGGAGCCGGGGGATGGCTGGCACGCGTCATGGCGCAGCCACGGCCGGCGGATGGTCGCCACGAACCCCGCCTCCCTGTAGCAGAGGTTGGGGATGACCCCAGTTGGGCTGGGCCTAGTGCCCTGTTGCATTAGAGCCCGTTAGCACGGAAGATTTTTGCTCTTTTCTCTTTTGTTTTTAGTTCTCTGTTATATTTGTCTCACCACAGATTCTCATTTTATTTTATTACCAAATGAGTTTTGTTCAAGAAGAAAAAACTTGTCACATAAATACTGATCATTGTTTTGGAGAGGCACCCAAAGTTTCAAGTGGTTTGGGAAAGGTAAGACTACTTGTTGGAATTTTAAATGACCAAATTAAATGTTGCTGGTCCACCAAAATATTGCTAGGGCCAAAATAAAATTCCAATTTGATTTGATTTCTTCATAAAAATTATTTGAGGGTTATTTTCAATATCACGAAATTTTTTGTCTCTCTGTTTTGGTTGTTTTAGTGCATTTAAATATTATAAGAAATGTTGGTTTCTCCACCATTATTACTTATGAGTTATTTGTCACCTTTGGAACATTTTAGTTTTTATGTTTGAAAACTTTTATTGTTTGACTTGATTTTGAATTGAGTTCGAACGGGATTTAAATCATCGCGAGATTAACAATAGTAATCGTGGTGACATGGCATCGTTAATAGTGGTTTACTGTAGCTTAAATATCCGAGTGTCACATTTGGAAACGTGATTTTCTCATCAGATAAGATCCATGAGACTTGGACCCTCCGTCAAGAAAGCCACGAGGGTGGAGGGCGCGCCCCCTACCTCGTGGGCCCCTCGAAGCTCCACCGACGTACTTCTTCCTCCTATATATATCCACGTACCCCCAAACGATCGGGGACGGAGCCAAAAACCTAATTCCACCGTCGCAACTTTCTGTATCCACGAGATCCCATCTTGGGGCCTGTTCTGGAGCTCCGACGGAGGGGGCATCGATCACGAAGGGCTTCTACATCATCATCCAATCCTCTCTGATGAAGTGTGAGTAGTTTATTTCAGACCTACGGGTCCATAGTTAGTAGCTAGATGGCTTCTTCTCTCTTTTTGGATCTCAATACAATGTTCTCCCCCTCTCTTGTGGAGATCTATTCGATGTAATCTTCTTTTTGCGGTGTGTTTGTTGAGACCGATGAATTGTGGGTTTATGATCAAGTCTATCTATGAATAATATTTGAATCTTCTCTGAATTCTTTTATGTATGATTGGTTATCTTTGCAAGTCTCTTTGAATTATCAGTTTGGTTTGGCCTACTAGATTGGTTTTTCTTGCCATGGGAGAAGTGCTTAGCTTTGGGTTCGATCTTGTGGTGTCCTTTCCCAGTGATAGAAGGGGCAGCAAGGCATGTATTGTATTGTTGCCATCGAGGATAACAAGATGGGGTTTTTATCATATTGCATGAAACTATCCCTCTACATCATGTAATCTTGCTTAAGGCGTCACTCTGTTTTTAACTTAATACTCTAGATGCATGCTGGATAGCGGCGATGAGTGGAGTAATAGTAGTAGATGCGGGCAGGAGTCGGTCTACTTGTCTCGGACGTGATGCTTATATACATGATCATACCTAGAAATTCTCATAACTATGCTCAATTCTGTCAATTGCTCAACAGTAATTTGTTCACCCACCGTTGAATACTTATGCTCTTGAGAGAATCCACTAGTGAAACCTATGGCCCCGGGTCTCTTTCTCATCATATCAATCTCCATCACTTTATTATTTCTTTGCTTTTACTTTGCTTTTACTTTTTACTTTGCATCTCTATACCAAAAATACCAAAAATATTATTTGTTAGATCTCACTTTCGTAAGTGACCGTGAAGGGATTGACAACCCCTAAGCGTGTTGGTTGCGTTGAGCTATTGTTCTTGTGTAGGTACGAGGGACTCGCGCGTAGCCTCCTACTGGATTGATACCTTGGTTCTCAGAAAATGAGGGAAATACTTACGCTACTTTGCTACATCATCCTCTCCTCTTCGGAGAAATCCAACGCAGTGCTCAAGAGGTAGCAAGAAGAATTTATGGCGCCGTTGCCGGGGAGTCTGCACAAAAGTCAACATACCAAGTACCCATCACAATGCCTATCTCCCGCATTAAATTATTTACCATTTTCCTCTCGTTTTCCTCTCCCCCACTTCACCCTTGCCGTTTTATTCACACACACTCTCTCTCTCTCTCTATTTGCCTCTTTTGCCCGTTTCCTTTTTGTTTGCTCGTGTGTTGGATTGCTTGTTGGTCGTGATGGCTCAAGATAATACTAAATTGTGTGACTTCACCAATACCAACAACAATGATTTTATTAGCACTCCGATTTCTCATCTTACTGATGCTGAATCTTGTGAAATTAATGCTGCTTTGCTGAATCTTGTCATGAAAGATCCGTTCTCCGGCCTTCCTAGTGAAGATGCTGCTACCCATCTTAATAGCTTCATTGATTTGTGTGACATGCAAAAGAAGAAATATGTCGATAATGATATTGTTAAATTGAAGATATTTCCTTTTTCACTTAGAGATCGTGCTAAAGCTTGGTTTTCATCTTTGCCTAAAAATAGTATTGATTCATGGAACAAGTGCAAAGATGCTTTTATCTCTAAGTATTTTCCTCCCGCTAAGATCATCTCTATTAGAAACGATATTATGAATTTTAAACAACTTGATCATGAACATGTTGCACAAGCTTTGGAGAGAATGAAATTAATGATACGTAATTGCCCTACTAATGGTTTGAATTTGTGGATGATTATACAAAATTTTTATGCCGGATTGAATTTTGCTTCTAGAAATCTTTTAGATTCAGCCGCGGGAGGCACTTTTATGGAAATCACTTTAGGAGATGCTACTAAACTCCTAGATAATATTATGGTTAATTATTCTCAATGGCATACTGAAAGATCTACTAATAAAAAGGTGCATGCGATAGAAGAAATTAATATTTTGAGTGGAAAGATGGATGAACTTATGAAATTATTTGCTAATAAGAGTGTTTCTTCTGATCCTAATGATATGCCCTTGTCTACTTTGATTGAGAATAACAAGGAATCTATGCATGTGAATTTTGTTGGTAGGAACAATTTTGGTAACAACACGTGTAGATGAAATTTCAATCCTAGACCTTATCCTAGTAATCCCTCTAATAATTATGGTAATTCCTACAACAATTATTATGGAAATTATAATAAGATGCCCTCTGATTTTGAATCTAATATTAAAGAATTTATTTCTTCGCAAAATAATTTTAATGCTATGATTGAAGAAAAATTGTTTAAGATTGATGATTTGGCTAGGAACTTTGATAGAATTTCTCTTTATGTTGATTCTTTAAAGCTTAGATCTATTCCTCTAAGCATGATATCAATGAGTCTCTCAAAGCCATGAGAATTTCCATTGAAGAGTGCAAGGAAAGAACCGCTAGGACGCGTGCTATGAAAGATGCCTTTATTAAAGCGTGTTCTTCTAGTCCCTATGAAAATAATGATGAAGATCTAAAAGTTATTGATGTGTCCCCTATTAAATCTTTGTTTTGCAATATGAATCTTGATAATTATGGGACTGAATATGATCCACCTTTACCTAGAAGGCGTTCCAATAATTTTGAATCTTTTGATCTTGATGCTAAATTTGATAAAAGTGGGATTGAAGAAATTAAAACCCTAGATATTGCTAAACCCGCTATATTGGATTTCAAGGAATTTAATTATGAAAATTGCTCTTTAATTGATTGTATTTCTTTGTTGCAATCCGTGCTAAAATCTCCTCACGCTTATAGTCAAAATAAAGCGTTTACTAAACATATCATTGATGCCTTGATGCAATCTTATGAAGAAAAACTTGAATTGGAAGTTTCTATCCCTAGAAAATTTATGATGAGTGGGAACCTACTATTAAAATGAAAATTAAAAATTATGAGTTTTATGCTTTGTGTGATTTGGGTGCTAGTGTCTCTACTATCCCCAAAACTTTGTGTGATTTGCTAGATTTCCGTGATTTTGATGATTGCTCTCTAAACTTGCATCTTGCGGATTCCACTATTAAGAAACCTATGGGAAGAATTAATGATGTTCTTATTGTTGCAAATAGGAATTATGTGCCCGTAGATTTGATCGTTCTTGATATAGATTGCAATCCTTCTTGAACTATTATTCTTGGCAGACCTTTCCTTAGAACGGTTGGTGCAATTATTGATATGAAGGAAGGGAATATTAGATTTCAATTTCCATTAAAAATGGCATGGAACACTTCCTTAGAAATAAAATAAAATTACCATATGAATCTATCATGAGAGCCACTTATGGATTGCCTACCAAAGATGGCAATACCTAGATCTATTCTAGATTGTTATGCCTAGCTAGGGGCGTTAAACGATAGCGCTTGTTGGGAGGCAACCCAATTTTATTTTTATTAATTGCTTTTTGCTCCTGTTTAGTAATAAATGAATTATCTAGCCTCTGTTTTGGTTGTGTTTTTTGTGTTTAATTAGTGTTTGTGCCAAGTAGAACCGTTGGGAAGACTTGGGGAAAGTCTTGTTGAACTTGCTGTAAAAAACAGAAACTTTAGCGCTCACGAGAACTGCTTTCATTTTTATTTGGGAAGTTCTATTTAGTTAATTATTTTTGCATATGATTAATAGATAAATTACTCACGTCCAGAAATTTATTTTAGAATTTTTGGGGTTCCAGATCTTGCGCTAGCTACAGATTACTAGAGACTGTTCTGTTTTTGACAGATTCTGTTTTTCGTGTGTTGATTGCTTATTTTGATGAATCTATGGCTAGTAAAATAGTTTATAATCAATAGAGAAGTTGGAATACAGTAAGTTTAACACCAATATAAATAAATAATGAGTTCATTACAGTACCTTGAAGTGGTCTTTTGTTTTCTTTCACTAATGGAGCTCACGAGATTTTCTACTTTAAGTTTTGTGTTGTGAAGTTTTCAAGTTTTGGGTAAAGATTTGATGGATTATGGAACAAGGAGTGGAAAGAGCCTAAGCTTGGGGATTCCCATGGCACATCCAAGATAATCTAAGGACACCTAAAAGCCAAAGCTTGGGGATGCCCCGGAAGGCATCCCCTCTTTCGTCTACTTCTATCGGTAACTTTACTTGGAGCTATATTTTTATTCACCACATGATATGTGTTTTGCTTGGAGCGTCTTTTATGATTTGAGTGTTTGATTGTTAGTCTACCACAATCATCCTTGCTGTACACACATTTTGAGAGAGCCATACATGATTTGGAATTTGATAGAATACTCTATGTGCTTCACTTATATCTTTTGAGCTTTATAGTTTTGCTCTAGTGCTTCACTTATATCTTTTAGAGCACGGTGGTGGATTTGTTTTATAGAAACTATTGATATATCATGCTTCACTTACATTATTTTTTGAGTCTTAATAGCATGGTAATTTTCTTAAAATCCTAATATGCTTGGTATGCAAGATTAATAATAAAACTTTTGTATGAGTGTGTTGAATACTAAGAAAAGTTTGATGCTTGATGATTGTTCTGAGATATGGAGGTATTAATATTAAAGTCATGCTAGTTGAGTAGATGCGAAATTGAGTAATACTTGTGTTGAAGTTTGCAAGTCATGTAGCATGCACGTATGGTAAACATTGTGCAACAAATTTGAAACATGAGGTGTTATTTGATTGTCTTACTTATGAGTGGCGGTCGGGGACGAGCAATTGTCTTTTCCTACCAATCTATCCCCCTAGGAGCATGCGCATAGTGCCGAGGTTTTTGATGACTTTTAGATTTTTGCAATAAGTATGTGAGTTCTTTATGACTAATGTTGAGTCCATGGATTATACGCACTCTCACCCTTCTACCCTTGCTAGCCTCTTCGGTACCGTGCATTGCCCTTTCTCACATTGAGAGTTGGCTCAAATTTCGCCGGTACATCCAAACCCCGTGATATGATACGCTCTTTCACACATAAACCTCATTATATCTTCCTCAAAACAGCCACCATACCTACCTATTATGGCATTTCCATAGCCATTCCGAGATATATTGCCATGCAACTTTCCATCATTCCATTCATCATGACACATTCATCATTGTCATATTGCTTAGCATGATCATGTAGTTGACATAGTATTTGTGGCAAAGCCACCGTTCATAATTCTTTCATACATGTCACTCTTGGCTCATTGCATATCCCGGTACACCGCCGGAGGCATTCATATAGAGTCATCTTTGTTCTAGTATCGAGTTGTAATCATTGAGTTGTAAATAAATAGAAGTGTGATGATCATCATTATTAGAGCATTGTCCCAAGTGAGGAATAAAAAAAGAAAGGCCATAAAAAAGAGAAGGCCCAAAAAACAAGAGAAAGGCCATATAAAAAAAGAAAAGGCCTAAAAAATGAGAGAAAAAAGAGAGAAGGGACAATGTTACTATCCTTTTACCACACTTGTGCTTCAAAGTAGCACCATCATCTTCATAGTAGAGAGTCTCTCATGTTATCACTTTCATATACTAGTGGGATTTCATTATAGAACTTGGCTTGTATATTCCAACAATGGGCCTCCTCAAGTGCCCTAGGTCTTCGTGAGAAAGCAAGTTGGATGCACGCCCACTAGTTTCTTTTGTTGAGCTTTCATACATTTATAGCTCTAGTGCATCTGTTGCATGGCAATCCCTACTCCTTGCATTATCATCAATCGGTGGGCATCTCCATAGCCCATTGATTAGCCTCGTTGATGTGAGACTTTGTCCTTTTTTGTCTTCTCCACATAACCCCCCTCATTATATTCTATTCCACTATAGTGCTATGTCCATGGCTCGCGCTCATATATTGCGTGAAAGTTTATAGGTTTGAGATTACTAAAGTATGAAACAATTGCTTGGCTTGTCATCGGGGTTGTGCATGATGAGAGCATTCTTGTGTGACGAAAATGAAACATGACTAAACTATATGATTTTGTAGGGATGAACTTTCTTTGGCCATGTTATTTTGAGAAGACATAATTGCTTAGTTAGTATGCTTGAAGTATTATCATTTTTATGTCAATATGAACTTTTGTCTTGAATATTTCAGATCTGAATATTCATACCACAATTAAGAAGAATTACATTAAAATTATGCCAAGTAGCACTCCGCATCGAAAATTCTGTTTTTATCATTTACCTACTCGAGGACGAACAGGAATTAAGCTTGGGGATGCTTGATATGTCTCCAACGTATCTATAATTTTTGATTGCTCCATGCTATATTATCTACTGTTTTGGACTATATTGGGCTTTATTTTCCACTTCTATATTATTTTTGGGACTAACCTATTAACCGGAGGCCTAGCCCAGAATTGCTGTTTTTTTGCCTATTTGAGTGTTTCAAAGAAACAGAATATCAAACGGAGTCCAAACGGAATGAAACCTTCAGAAACGTGATTTTCTCTTCAGATAAGATCCAGGAGACTTGGACCCTCCGTTAAGAAAGCCACGAGGGTGGAGGGCGCCCCCCTGCCTTGTGGGCCCCTCGAAGCTCCATCGACGTACTTCTTCCTCCTATATATCCATGTACCCCCAAATGATCGGGGACGGAGCCAAAAACCTAATTCCCCTGCCGCAACTTTCTGTATCCACGAGATCCCATCTTGGGGCCTGTTCCGGAGCTTCACCGGAGGGGGCATCGATCACGGAGGGCTTCTACATCATCATCCAAGCCCCTCCGATGAAGTGTGAGTAGTTTATTTCAGACCTACGGGTCCATAGTTAGTAGCTAGATGGCTTCTTATCTCTTTTTGGATCTCAATACAATGTTCTCCCCCTCTCTTGTGGAGATCTATTCAATGTAATCTTCTTTTTGCGGTGTGTTTGTTGAGACCGATGACTTGTGGGTTTATGATCAAGTCTATCAATGTATAATATTTGAATCTTCTCTGAATTCTTTTATGTATGATCGGTTATCTTTGCAAGTCTCTTCGAATTATTAGTTTGGTTTGGCCTACTAGATTGGTTTTTCTTGCCATGGGAGAAGTGCTTAGCTTTGGGTTCGATCTTGCGGTGTCCTTTCCTAGTGACAGAAGGGGCAGTGTCGGTGTCAAAACCGGCAGATCTCGGGTAGGGGGTCCCGAACTGTGCGTCTATGCCGGATGGTAATAGGAGGCAAGGGACACGAAGTTTTACCCAGGTTCGGGCCCTCTCGATGGAGGTAAAACCCTACGTCCTGCTTGATTAATATTGATGATATGGGTAGTACAAGAGTAGATCTACCATGAGATCGAGGAGGCTAAACCCTAGAAGCTAGCCTATGGTATGATTATTGTTGTCTATGTTGTCCTACGGACTAAAACCCTCCGGTTTATATAGACACTGGATAGGGTTAGGGTTACATAGAGTCGGTTACAATGGTCGGATATCTACATATCCGTATCGCCAAGCTTGCCTTCCACGCCAAGGAAAGTCCCTCCCGGACACGGGACGAAGTCTTCAATCTTGTATCTTCATAGTCCAGGAGTCTGGCTGAAGGTATAGTCCGGCTATCCGAACACCCCCTAATCCAGGACTCCCTCAGTAGCCCCTGAACCAGGCTTCAATGACGACGAGTCCGGCGCGTAGATTGTCTTCGGCATTGCAAGGCGGGTTCCTCCTCCAAGTACTTCATAGAAGATTTTGAACACAAAGATAGTGTCCGCCTCTGCAAAATAAGTTTCCACATATTGCCATAGAGAGAATAATATTTACACCAATCTAATCTGCTGACGTATTCCGTAGCGTGACACACCACGGCCAAGCCTTTATCCGAGTCATTTCATTATCCCACCTTAGCGCGTTATGCGAGGCGGTTTCCTTGGCATGTCTTGTTAAAGCAGAGATCATGTCCCCTTATCCCGGGATTCTCATCGATACGGGCGTGGGTAACCCAACCACGTCATTGATTACGGTGCTTGGAGATAAGTGAGTTTTACCAGGCTGGTGGGGACATGTAGTTGCGTCCATCCATATAAGGGGATAAGGTCCACCTTTTCACCTACGCCTTCTTCCTCCTTCGCCTATCTATTCTTGCGCACTCGAGCTCTAGCGCCCAAGTCCGCACTCCCCACCTCAACCTTCTCCAGCCATGTCCGGAGCGGGAGGCAAGTGGATGGTCTCCTCCGTCACGGAGGGACATATCAAAAAGCTGAGGAAGGCCGGATACCTGTCTAACGACATCGCGTACCGGCTCCTCGAAAAGGGGCAGCTCATCCCCACCCTTAGGCCCCATGAGAGGGTGGTGTTCCTCCCCCATTTCCTCCGCGGACTGGGCTTCCCTCTCCACCCATTTGTCCGGGGGCTCATGTTCTACTACGGCCTGGATTTCCATGATCTGGCCCCGAACTTCATCCTCAACATCTCGGTGTTTATCGTCGTGTGCGAGGCCTTCCTCCGCATCCGCCCCCATTTCGGCCTATGGCTCAAGACTTTCAACGTCAAGCCAAAGGTGGTGCGTGGCAACCAGGCGCAGTGCGGAGGCACCATGGTGGGAAAGATGGCCAACGTCCTATGGCTCGAGGTCTCCTTTGTGGAGACCCTGAAGGGGTGGCAATCGGGGTGGCAATCAGGGTGGTTTTACATCACCGAGCCGAGCGACTCCGAATGGGTCGCACCCCCCGAGTTCCGATCCGGACCCCCTACGCGGCTCACCTCCTAGAAGGAGACAGGCCTATCTTGGGGTAAAAAAGGAG
The DNA here is from genome assembly GCF_018294505.1 of Triticum aestivum. Classification (NCBI taxonomy): domain Eukaryota; kingdom Viridiplantae; phylum Streptophyta; class Magnoliopsida; order Poales; family Poaceae; genus Triticum; species Triticum aestivum. The sequence continues at coordinate 121,429,675 of NC_057797.1, forward strand.
AGCTGACTGGACTCCAAACATGCATCCAAACCCTGGCGGACAAGAAGTTCAAACTTGTCAACGTAGTCCAGGTTATGCTCATCCGCCTGATCCTCCCGTGTCAACAATGGGCTTTCAACCTGTGGGAGTTCGACCCGGCATGGCACCAAACTCTGAGCAGGCTCTTCGACATGACGTACGAAGATGCCTGGAAGGTGCTTTTCAAAGGCACCGAGGCTCCAGCATCCGCTACCGAGGATCGCGGATTCAGTGCGCAGCGTCACGCTCTCGCAGTAAGCTGTTTTTTTCCTTTTACAGGGTATCATTTTTTCATAGTTTGACTCCATGCGGGATCTAAGCTCCCTTACCTTTGACAGGATTGGCAGGTGACGTCCGAACAGATCAATTGTCCGGCTCCTTTGCCCGAAGGCCCAGCGGACGCTCGCTTGGTGAAGCTGCTGGTTCCGGCACCCTATGTGGTGCCGGAGAAGAAGGCCGTGAAAAAGGCCGCGGGGACTCAAAAGAGTGCCCGGCACCAGGAGGTGTCGGATCCATCATCCGATGGTTCTGAGGCGCATTCCTCCCATGAAGACGAGGAGGAAGAAGAGGAGAACTCTCCCCTCCAGTGGGAGGAGAGAAGAAAAGGAAGGCCGCCCTCTCTAGGGAGGCCGGAGGGTCCAAGAAGGGGAAAACCCTTCCTCCGGACTACTCCACCGACGCCGACGGCGGAGAGGAGTGGCAGCCCAGGGCCAAGCCCCTGGCAAAATCATAAGTATCCGGATACCAGAGTAATTCATAGTATTCATTTATTTCATAGCTTTCCCTTACGTCGAATATGTTTATGCAGCCCACCCAAAGACCGGCTCGACGCGTCGTCGAGCGGCTCACTGGACTCGTCGGATGTGAACTCGCTTCCGACGGCTTCCTCCCCCCGCCCTACGGACGACACCGAAGTGTTATCCCAACAGGTTCCAAGCCGGGAGGAGGTGGTCCTGTAGGCGCCGCAAGGCGACCTCCCAGACTCCAGGAGTAAAGGGGATGAAACCCCCCCAGGGCTCCAAGTCCGGCTCTAGGCCGGGCACCGCTCCGGAACCTTCAAAGGTTCCAGAGTCCAGCGGGAAACCTCCTTCCAAAAGGAGCAAGTCCACCGTGCCGGCGGCCCCCGTCCAACCGGAGGCGCTGGACAATATGTTGGAGGCGCTCCAAGGCACCTCCATCGACGAGGAGCACCGCACTATTATAAGTGCGGTGGTCCAGAAGGTTCAGTCCGCCAAGAGCAGACCGACTGAAGCTTGTACTAGCCTTTTGACAGGCTTTGAGGTAAGTAAAGAATGTGGAAATAATAGTACTGCATAGACAGTAGCCCCTGATGCTCTGTTTGGCGTTCGGGAAGAAAAGCCGAATAGAGGATCAAATAGAATTCGTAGGAGTCTAACAAAAATGAGTCAATATGCATATGCAGGCTTCCCTGCTTGCATCCGCTGCACTGACTGTGGAAGTGGACACGCTAAAGCAGAACCTCGAGCAGTCCGAGCAAGAGCTCGGGCGTGCCAAGAAGCGGCTCGAGGACAATGAAAGTAAGAAATACCTTGTTTTTAAATATATATAAAAAGGTGCAATTGCAAAGAATGACAGGATTATCGTGGCTATTTTAGGGGCCACATCTGAACTAGCGACCCTTAAGCAAGCGCTGGTCGAGGCCGGGAAGAGGGCGGCCTCGGAGCGCACCGAGCGGGAGAAGTATGAGGCCGAGGTTGGCAAGGTGCGGCAAGAGCTCCAGGCTCTCATGGAAAAACATGAGAGTTTGGAGCTTGACTCAAAGACGCGAGCGTCCGAGCTCGTGGTGGCTATTGAAAATGCCAAGTCTGCCAAGGCCGAATCCCAGAAGACCCTCCAGGAGTTGGATGAGGTGAAGAAGATAGCGGCGGGTAAGGCATTCTTTATGCAAAGCAAACACATAAACGTGAGTTACTTGTTACTTACCCGAATCCGGAGCTCTACAGGAGCGTTCGCAGATCTTCCCTGGAGTGTGTCCGATGCCGCCGCATTCTATCGAGCCGAGGAGGGCAGCTCGATAGAGAAGGTGTTTTGGTCTCAGTATGCTGAGGCCGGACACCCCGTGCCCCTGAGCGACCAGCTGAAGCAACTGGTCGAGCTCCACAAGGTGGCCGAACAGGCCATGAAGGGCCTCATTGTTTGGCTGTGGCCTGGAGGGGCTCTGCCTGGGAGCTATTTCGGGCTGGTGCGGCGGTTGGTGGAGGCATGTCCAAGGCTCGAAGTCATCAAGCGCTCCGTCTGCATTGAAGGTGCCCGTAGGGCCCTTGCCCGTGCTAAGGTGCACTGGGGCAAGCTGGATGCTGAGAAGCTGGTGAAGGACGGGCCACCGCCAGGGAAAGAGCATAGCAAGTGCGAGAATTACTATAAGGATGTTCTGAAGGGTGCCTGCCTTGTGGCGGATGAATGTTCTAGGGATGTAAATTTTGAGTGAAACTTGCTCATTTTGTCCTGTGCGCTGAAAACTTGTTTATATGCGCTAAGCAATGCTGTTGAAATTTAAAATATTACCTTCTGTGCAGCTGTTTATCAATTCTGAGAGACGGCGAGTCGTCGGCTTCTGCCCCCATCCCGCTAGTGCTGGGGTGTTCGGGGATAAACCTGAGCGCTCTTTTTCCCATGTTTGCGTCCTTCGAGGGAGGCGCTCAGCCCAATGAACAAGGCAATCGGACTATAATGCATGAACACTCTCACTTAGCCATAGAATTCTATAATTTTAAATTTCGGCGAAGCCCCTGGTATTCAGAAGACCGATTCGGGGCGTTATCCATGCCTTGGCTGGACAGAGCCGGCTCCTCGCCCTAAGCGGCATAAGTCTTTAGGGACTCGAAAAACCTCTCAAACAGCGACCAGCTCTCGCTTCATCATGACAATCAGTTTTAGCTTTCTCCACTGAGGTGCTCGACCCAGCTCAACTGGGGCACAATCACAGTGGTTCTCCTAGTGCTACCTTAGCCGATATAGCGGAACGTAAGGCACCAAAACATAGGAGCCGGGCAAACCCAACTATTGACCCAAGACATGATTCGGAGCCGATGCATATAATGCTATAAGTTCGGGGTGCCACACTTGTTAAAGTGTTCGGACTTCTCACACCATATTGAGGGGTTCTAAAGCCCCTAGCGTATTTTGGCCGTACCAACGTGTACGGGTGCAACATGTCGTTAAGGAACATATATAAAGAAAAAAGGTAATGCAAAGATAGACGAAAGCTATGCATTGTTTATTAAAAAGGGCTGCGATCAAAGCAGAGCGATACAAATAATGCGATAAGTGGAAGGTTGGACTAATTAACATGTCCGTTCCAGGGGCAAGCTGCGGAATAGTATGCAGAACAGGTATACTGCTTGTGATAGAGACCACCTGGGAGTTCCGTACTATGGCATGGCTTGTCTGCTTCCCTGGTTCTTGCATCGTTTGTGCGGCAATTGAACTGCCGAATAGGCCTTCAGAAGGATGGAGTCCTGAAAGTAAGAGAAAATTAAAAAAATCGGCAGCCCATGGTACGGTTTAAGCCATATTTTTGGGCGTGCCGTGATGGTGCCCCTCCCCTGTACCCATGGTATCTCTAGAGCGTAGTTATGTACGCAAAGTACTGGCGTCGCCTTTTTGCGAGGGTTGGGGTTGGGGCCGCATTGCTATGCCTGCTCGGATCGTGCCAGGCGGTCTTGTTGTAGGTTACTCCGGGCATGCTTGACGGTGTCCGGTCGTTTAGTGACCGGACTAGAGAACTGCCTGGAGAGGCTGCTTTGTACATCCGCTACAAGGGCCGCCATGTGCTCCTCCATTCGGAGGGAGCGTCCGGTGTTTCCATTGACCGTAATTACTCCTCGAGGGCCTGGCATCTTGAGCTTAAGGTATGCGTAGTGCGGTACCGCATTGAACTTAGCGAATGTGGTTCGCCCGAGCAGTGCGTGATAACCACTGCGAAACGGGACTATGTCGAAGATTAACTCCTCGCTTCATAAATTATCCGGAGATCCGAAGACCACTTCAAGTGTGACTGAGCCTATACAGTTGGCCTCTACTCCTGGTATTACGCCTTTAAAGGTCGTTTTGGTGGGCTTAATCCTCGAGGGATCTATGCCCATTTTCCACACTGTATCCTGGTAAAGCAGGTTCAGGCTGCTGCCGCCGTCCATAAGGACTCTAGTAAGATGAAATCCGTCAATAATTGGGTCTAGGACCAATGCGGCGAATCCTCCATGACGGATGCTAGTGGGATGGTCCCTTCGATCAAAGGTGATCGGGCAGGAGGACCATGGGTTGAACTTTGGGGCGACTGGCTCTACCGCATATACGTCCCTTAACGCGCGCTTCCGCTCCCTTTTGGGGACGTGGGTTGCGTATATCATGTTCATAGTCCGCACTTGTGGGGGAAAACCCTTTTGTCCACTGTTGTTCGGCGGTCGGGGCTCCTCATCGTCATCACTATGCAGCCCCTTGTCTTCATTTTCGGTGTTTAACTTGCTTGCCTGCTTGAACACCCAACAATCCCTGTTGGTGTGATTGGCCGGCTTTTCGGGGGTGCCATGTATCTGGCACAAGCGGTCGAGTATTCGGTCCAAACTGGACGGGCCCCTAGGATTCCTTCTGAATGGCTTTTTCCGCTGACCGGATTTAGAGCCTCTGAATCCGGCATTAACTGTCGTATCCTCAGCATTGTGGCCGTTAATGCGGCGCTTCTGCTTGTTGCGACGCGACCTGCCACTACTGTCCCTAGTGTCCGAATTACCAGGGTTCTTGGTCGTATTGTTGCTATGAGCAAGCCAACTGTCTTCTCCCGCGCAAAAGCGGGTGATGAGTTTCGTGAGTGCTGCCATAGATTTCGGCTTTTCCTGTCCAAGGTGCCGGGCCAGCCACTCGTCACGGATATTGTGCTTGAAGGCTGCTAGGGCCTCAGCGTCCGGATAGTCGACTATTTGATTTTTCTTTGTTAGGAACTGTGTCCAGAATTGCCTGGCTGATTCCTCTGGCTGCTGAATTACATGACTTAGGTCATCGGTGTCTGGCGGTCGCAGATAAGTGCCCTGGAAATTGTCGAGGAATGCGGGTTCCAGGTCCTCCCAACAACTGATTGATCCTGTTGGCAAGCTGTTAAGCCAATGCCGAGCTGGTCATTTAAGCTTGAGTGGGAGGTATTTGATGGCGTGGAAATCGTCGCCGCGGGCCATGTGGATATGAAGGAGATAATCATCGATCCATACCGCAGGATTTGTTGTGCCATCATATGATTTGATGTTTACGGGTTTGAAACCCTCGGGGATTTGATGATCCATTATTTCGTCTGTAAATCATAGTGGGTGTGCGGCGCCTCTGTACTGGGTGATATCATGACGTAGCTCCAATGAGCTGTGTTCGGCCCTGCCGAATTTGTGGCCGGCGTGACGGTTACCGTCTCGAGCCGTGGGGCGCCCACGCAATCCGTAGATCGAGCGTGTTTGCCTTGCCTTGTCCTCCAACATGTCTCGTAAGTCCGGCGCATATTCCCGTGCCTTGGTATGGGGTGCGGCTTGATTGGAGGGCCGGGAGGCCTCTCTATCGCAGCCATGAGGTGGCCGGTCGGCCGCATCAAGTGCTTCCTCCTCTAATCGGGGTAGCAACCTGTGCTTTGGGTAGCTCTTGGAGGGGCGTTCGAGTTTATGCTCTTCGCCCGCAAGGACTTCAGTCCATCTATCGACCAACAAATCTTGATCAGCTCTAAGTTGTTGCTGTTTTTTCTTGAGGCTTCTTGCCGTGGCCATAAGCCTGCGTTGAAAACGCTCTTGCTTGATGGGATCCTCTGGCACGACGAATTCGTTGTCGTCGAGGCTTGCCTCGTCTTCGGAGGGAGGCATATAATTATCGTCCTTGACCTCTCTGTCTGCCGCTCTCTCATGAGGGCTGGTTTCTCCATCCTCCTGTGCTAAGTCTTGCTGGAGGGGGTTTTCTTCGGCACTTTCCGGAGTATTATTATCTCCCATGCTGGAATCACCGTATTTGTTTTGGGGGGATTTTGAGCGGCGCCGCTGACGCCGGCGCTTAGGCTGTTTCTTGGAGGGGTCATCCTCCGTTGTTCCATCGCCATCTCCCTCTTTTGGGGTGTCCACCATGTATATGTCATATGACGAGGTGGCTTTCCAGGGCCTAGTAGGCGCTGGTTCTTCATCCTCTCCTTCATCGGCGTCCATACCGTCGATGTCTTCGGAGTCGAAGTCGAGCATGTCGGTTAAGTTGTCGACAGTGGCTACAAAGTGGGTGGTGGGTGGGCTTTGAATTTCTTCATCGTCCGTACCCCAACCTTGCTGACCGTAGTCCGGCCAGGGCTCTCCTGATAAAGAGAGAGACTTCAGTGACTTCAGGATATCGCCTAAAGGCGAGTGCTGAAAGATGTCCGCGGCAGTGAACTCCATGATTGGCGCCCAATTGGATTCGATTGGCAGGGGCGTGGAGGGTTCGGAGTCCGGAGAGGAGTCCAGCTCCTTGGAGTCACGAGTCTCGCAGAGTACGGGGCTGGTGTTTGGCTCAATCGCTGTTGGGGTCGCAGCCCCCGGGGTGGCGTCCAACCGCCCATCCTCGATCGGCGCATTTGGCTCCGAATTAAGGGTCGGAGCCGATGCGGGTGCGGCCTCCAGGGCACTATTCAGCGGCAGAGCTAGATCATGCTCATCGTGACAGTGCGGCGTGCTCGGCAGTGGCTCGAATCCGTTGAAGATCAAGTCCCCGCGGATGTCAGCCGTGTAGTTTAAACTTCCAAATCTGACCTGACGTCCAGGGGCGTTGCTTTCGATCTGCTCCAGACGGCCAAGCGAATTGGCCCGCAGTGCGAAGCCGCCGAAGACGAAGATCTGTCCGGGGAGGAAGGTCTCACCCTGGACTGCATTGCTATCGATGATCGTAGGAGCCATCGAGCCTAACGAAGATGACACAGAGGAACTCTCAATGAAAGCACCAATGTCGGTGTCAAAATCGGCGGATCTCGGTAGGGGGTCCCGAACTGTGCGTCTAGGCCGGATGGTAACAGGAGGCAAGGGACACGAAGTTTTACCCAGGTTCGGGCCCTCTCAATGGAGGTAAAACCCTACGTCCTGCTTGATTAATATTGATGATACGGGTAGTACAAGAGTAGATCTACCACGAGATCGAGGAGGCTAAACCCTAGAAGCTAGCCTATGGTATGATTATTGTTGTCTATGTTGTCCTACGGACTAAAACCCTCTGGTTTATATAGACACCGGATAGGGTTAGGGTTACATAGAGTCGGTTACAATGGTAGGAGATCTACATATCCGTATCGCCAAGCTTTCCTTCCACGCCAAGGAAAGTTCCTCCCGGACACGGGACGAAGGCTTCAATCTTGTATCTTCATAGTCCAGGAGTCCGGCTGAAGGTATAGTCCGGCTATCCGAACACCCCCTAATCCAGGACTCCCTCAGGCAGCAAGGCACGTATTGCATTGTTGCCATCGAGAGTAACAAGATGGGTTTTTTATCATATTGCATGAAAATATCCCTCTACATCATGTCATCTTGCTTAAGGCATTACTCTGTTTTTAACTTAATACTCTAGACGCATGCTGGATAGTGGTCGATGAGTGGAGTAATAGTAGTAGATGCAGGCCGGAGTCGGTCTACTTGTCTCGGACGTGATGCCTATATACATGATCATATCTAGATATTCTCATAACTATGCTCAATTCTGTCAATTGCTCAACAGTAATTTGTTCACCCACCATAGAATACTTATGCTCTTAAGAGAAGCCACTAGTGAAACCTATGGCCCCCGGGTCACTTTCTCATCATATCAATCTCCATCAGTTTATTATTGCTTTGCTTTTACTTTTTACTTTGCATCTCTATACCAAAAATACAAAAAATATTATTTATCAGATCTCACTTTCGAAAGTGACCGTGAAGGGATTGACAACCCCTAAGCGTGTTGGTTGCGTTGAGCTATTATTTTTGTGTAGGTACGAGGGACTCCCGCGTAGCCTCCTACTGGATTGATACCTTGGTTCTCAAAAACTGAGGGAAATACTTACGCTACTTTGCTGCATCATCCTCTCCTCTTCAGGGAAATCCAACGCAGTGCTCAAGAGGTAGCAAACGGCTGGAAAATCTAATGACCAGAGATGAAAAAATCAGTCGACTGACGTGTAGCCTCACCCCACACGTACACATGCATGCACACAAGACACGCATGCATGTAGGCGTGCAACACTGACACGTACACACGCACGCATGCTGGCATGCAACATCGACACATACACATGCACTCATGAACACACGCACGTACACACCCATGCATGCAACACTGAAACGTACCCTTGCACGCATGCAACACTCGCACGCCTGCATGCACACAACACACGACGCAAGACACACGCTCAACCTATACATGCATGCACCCTTTGTTAAGGACATGGATTGTTGCGGGTATTAATCAATCTTATCTGTGATAAGAAGAACATTGATGTTTGCAGCGGTCTTTATGAATCACAACGTATCAAACAGGCTATCAACGTAGTAGGCTTATCTACATGAAAAAGATGATGTCACACTCAATGAACAATCATCGGTTTATGAAATGCCCGCTTCTGACCGCCCTGGCCCACCAAAGGTTCATCTGTTGTGCGCTGCATGTGTTGGGTCACTGACATGCATGCCATGCACCCAAAGAGCCCACATGTCAGTGGAAGAACGACGCGGTGTCCTAGGTCAGAGTCGAGGGCGCATCTGTGCCACATTCAAACGCCTCCATGAAACCCGCATTTGTGGAAGCTGAGAAACCCACTCTAGACACACGTCCGTTCATGACCGGGCCGACATTAAATGCAACGCCGGCCGAGCTCCTCCCGTCCGCCGTCTATTTAATCTCCTATTTAAACGAGGCCAAACGCCAGCCAAGAATCGCACACCTCCGACTCTCCCCTTTCTCCTCCACCATTTTGTCCACTCTTACAATGGCTTACGAAGAGTAGTTATTCTGCATCCAAGACGGCTAGGTAGCCCGCCGGATACGAGCTATGCAGCTTGCTGATCCACCTCCCTCCCCTCGCCCGACGGAGCTAGTTGCTACCCCAAGCCGGCGCGCGATTCAGCAACTCGCCACTCCAGGCCAGCTTGACGAGGAGCGGCACACAGGCGTCGTTGCTGCCGTCCACGCTGCCGCCTCGTACTGCGTCTCCCGTTTCTGTGGCCGAGACTCCCATGCCGGCGGCCGCGCCATGCAAGCAGTGACAGAAGCCGAGTGTGCGGAGAGCGACGAGTTGGTGGCCAGTGCCTCCGCGTCCGCCGCCATCATCGAGGAGAAGTAGAACATGGGAGGCCGCCGCCGCTTGGGTCCCATGAAGGCCATTGTGGAGGCGACGCTGGCGTACGCAGCAGGTGTCTTGCCGGATCCTTTTGTTGCGAGGACCTTCGTCGACCCTGCATGGGCTCCATGGAAGAGGGGAATGTTAGGATGAACTCGAGACGGTGCTGGCCATGGCGAAGTAGTGGCCGGTGATGAACTCGAACTGGTGCCGTCCACCATTATCTTCGGCACCAGCCAACGATATCAGTTGGGCAGTGGGGAAGCGAGCCGTCCTTTGCTCTGAAGCATATACCTCCGGGGCTCCCAGAAGTCCGGTGATCGTGCTGCTGGACATGAGGAACACAAGTTGATCGGCGGGCGACCATTTAGGCCAGGTATTATATACTTGTGCTGTCCAGAACTAGCACCGCGTAGTTCATTTGAATGTAATGAAATCCATCATGTTTGTATGAAAATCCGGTATTTTATATAATTTTCGTCGTTGTTTATATGAAATATCAGTTTGTCTACGTGTTTGCGTGAATTTCGTCCGGTTGGTTGAGTTGCTGTCATAATGTGTGCGACTACGGTTGGATGGCGTAATTTGCGGGTCGTCGGTCGGTCTGCGGATGGCTCGGGCGGCGTTGTGGGACAAAAAAACACAGCTCGCGCGAGCTCGTCTCCAACATGCACGCTAGAGGATGCATGACAGCATGAGCACCAGAGCCATTTCTCGTTCATCGGTGGAAAAGGCACCTGTGGACAAAAGGGTCGCCAATATTTTGGCTACCCCGGGCAAGATCCAAACAGCCCCTCCCAACAGATTCAAATCCCTCGTTCACCATGGAATTTTGCCATGTGTTGTTTTCATGGACTAGCAAGATGCCCGTGCATTGCACGGAACATCAAGATGCATTTTTTTACAAACTCCCGCATGCATGCAAGGGATAATTAATGTCCTCCTTTGCTAGTACCACAAGGCAAACACCATTAATATTGCATCGATTAGTGTTAGTGGCCTTGTATATCTGTAAATTGTAATTTTGATAGTGGCCCCTTGTATATAAAAATGGAGGGAGAAAGATGAGAGAAAAGGTGAGGAGGAGTGGGGCGTGGTGGTGACTGGTGGTCGGACTGGGCGGAGGCATGGGGATGGACGGCGCATTATGTCTAGGTTTGTATCTCTCTCATACACACCCATGTAGGTGGGGGACGTGCACGAAGAGAAGAGGTGCACGCACGGCGCATGCACTCCCGTCTCTTTCCCAACCACACCCGCGCGGGTACACGGTGGAGCTCATTTCTATTCGAAAAAGGCAGCCCATGTGGTAATTTGGCACGTATACTGGTTGTCCACTTGGTGGAGGGAGGATCGTCTACCACGGGTGAACAAACAAATTGCGACTTGACGCGTTATGTTAAATTAAAAAAAGAGGCAAACCATGTGGGGCCTACCTTAGAGGCAAGGCTCTATACACTGGAGTACTTTTGATGTGTCCCGTCAACTCGCAGAACGAGGAGAAGCTTGCTTAGTACGCCGTCTCCCCCGCCCACGGGCGCGGTGGCTCGCAGGATGAGGTGAAGCTTGCTTACGAGTACTACTACTACTACTACTACTACTACTACTACTACTACTACTACTACTACTACTACTACTGTATGCCTTTACGCCTGCTCCCTCGCCCACGCGCGCGGTGGCTCGCAACACGAGGAGAAAATTTTACTACTCCCTCCGTTTACTCCTCATCCCTACTACGTACTTTGGTTAGTACTCCCTCCATTTACTTATACAAGGCCACTATAAAAAATACATTTTGCATCTATACAAGGCCACAAATAGTAATCGAGACAAAAGTTACTACTCCCTCCTTTCCAGTTTATGGCCCAATTTCAAAATCTCTCCAACCAAGGTAGACGGTGAGTGGTCGAATTAATTTCGTAGTTTGCACAAGTAATTAGTACACTCGTTTTTCTCAAGAAGTTATGTTTACCGAGGCATTAATTAGAATGAATGCATGAATGACCACTAAATTTCCATGAACTTGTACATGCATTGGTTAGTTTCCTGTTGACACTGCTTGCGTCGGGTGATCTAACGCACCTCGAAATCCAACATGTAATGGTACTACTACTAGTATAGTAGAATTGAGACTTATCAAACGGAAAAACGAATGTTTTTTAGATGAGGCCTATAAACCCTAGTGGGTACGTACTCCGTAAAAACTGATTTTTCCAAAACTAAGTCGCTCCCTTTCATGAATTATGTAGTATACTCCTCTATCGACGCTCCCTTTCATGAATTCTGTACTTCCTATCGCCGACATGTGGGACATATAGCAACCGGTTCGACGTGTCAAGCACCAAATAACAGTGCAGAATAGCAGGGGGGATGCACTCCACGCGTATCGGCCTAGTAGTAGTAATGAGCAATGAGACGTCAAATCACAATGCCGCACCTTCCCAGACGGACGAAGCAACCATTATTTGACACTTCAATTCGCCATCATATCAAACCATGTAGTATTGCTTCTGTCTCAAGAGGGACACGTGCATCGCCTTGGTACATCATGACACGTGGGACCGCATGACAGGCCATGCTCCCCCGCCGATCGCTCGGTAAAATCACCTCATTTTTACTATACTTCCTCCGTATCGGTTTACTACATGGCATCCTCCGTATCGGTTTACTACATGGCATGCACGTCGTTCTAGGTTGAGAATTTAACTGGCTATATATGTGATGAACAATACTCTAGCCTTTTAAAAGGTGTATACTTTTGTACAGTAGTACTATCGATGGATTGCGCCATGGAGCAAAAATTGAAATAAAAAAAGGTGGTACATATAGAGAGCGCTCGTCGCCAAATTGTGCATACAGTACTATTAAAAAAGCTAGTACGTGCTTAATTGGGGTGCTAAATTCTATTAAATGAATACTAGTAGTATGTACATACTGAAGAGTTAAAGTAACGAGAAGAAACATAACATAGTTCTACTGGGGGCTCAGCACAACACAACCCTCAAATTAAACTAAGCACACCTGAAATTAAACTATGCAACTAATACTGTAGACACTGCATTAGAAGTTTAGAACCACCATGAGCAACCACACTGCCACCTTACTCGGAGTCCTCGTCCACGTCCTCGACTTCGTCCTCATCCCTCTCCCTCTTGGCCGATACTTCTTTGCTTGAAACAAAGGTAGTCCAACCCTTGTAGATATTGAAACAAAGGTAGTCATCCATTGCAACGTAGTGGATGTGGTCTATATCTAGTACATTCCGCTGCCATGCATGACGATGAAACGTGTAATGAGGTTTCTCCAGTTTACGGTACGAAGGATGAACCATGGCTCCTGCCAGGGTCAGCATTGAAGGTTGAGAGGAGGACACCAGGCTTGCCTTCTAGAGATCGAAGGGCTAGCCTACAATGAGACCTATCCGACGCAGGACATCCCTGTCGTTCTTAAAGCCTACAATAACGAATTTCACTCTTTTGTCCTTGAGGAAGCTCTTAAAATCCTAGCACTCAGCGTCGGCATGGCATATGTGGTAGACCAAGCAAACGTTATGTATGCAAACCTGGATCACGGCGGGCTTCTTCCTCTCTTCGTCCTTTACATCCTTCTCTCGTCCCAGGACTGTGGTGTACTAAACATCTAGCCCAGCGACCCACTCATCATCTGAGTTTTCGAACATGCGTCTGAAGCGAGAAACGCATCCTTTCACCGTCGTGGAAGAACGGGTGTAGATGACGTCGAACTCATCGCCGGTGATGGTTCTAACCTTGTACTCACCGCCGATCATGGAGATTTGGGACACCATGGATTTGGGAGGAGGGTTAGGATTAGGGGAACTGCCGTAATGTGAATGGACGGGACGACTAGGAGCGAACCGCCATAGTATTGAAGGACGTGCGGGGACGAGTAGGAGCGAACTGCCAGCGTGCGAACGATAGGGTAGTGGCTTTCCATTCTCCCATGATACGGGCTTCTGAGAGCCCTTGGATCTGAGATCGAACGGTTGCATGGCGTGATTCTAGACCTATGGGTGAATATCCTATCCTGGAGGGTTATTCTGCAAATTTTCAGCAACTTAGCATGTGACCATTTGATCTTAGATCCAAGGGCTGCCAGTAGCCCGTATCATGGTCACGCCTACCATGAAAGTCGTGTCGCTCACGCGGTCGCGCCCTTGGAGATTTAACACGGTGCGTTAGGATATCTGATGTTGGCATGTCATACATAGTCATCACTTATGGCGTGTTCGGCAATGACCCAGCTTCACAGAAGTCCAGCAAATCAACTTCTCCTCCTTGCTTCTCACTCCAGGTAGCGAACCCAGGAACGTTCGGGAGCTAGCGACAGCTTCTCGCGGAGCTGCAGCCCAGCTAGAGGGCAGTGGCCTGTTAGGAGTGCGTTGGGCCGCTGTATGCCGCCCATTTCAAGGGAGAGAAGAGAGATTGTGTACCGAATCGTTTTTCTTACGAGGAACCAGCGAATCGTTTTCTTTAGCGGTGGCAGATCACCGGTAATATCATCCAACTCTCGCTTTTCCTTTCGGTGGAGCTGGGCTTTCGTTGCTTCTCATTTTTGCACTATGGGATCCCTCAGCTTCTCGTTTCCAGCTTCTATGAGCTAAACTGTTGGGGACTGCTTCACTCGAGGATTTTGAGAAGATAGAAGCTGGAGGAGATCAGAACAGGCCCTTAGTCACTCATACTACAACAAGGTTGGCTATAAGGTTGGCTATAAGTGTATTTTTTACTCCTCTCTATCTCTTTCTTTGTACTCCCTCCGTCCCATAATATAAGAACATTTTTGACACTAGTGTAGTGCCAAAAACGTTCTTATATTATGGGACATAGGGAGTACGAGTATTTATTGCATTTGCCAAGGAGTGACCTCTTCCAATGAAATGGTGTTGCTAAGTTTGCTTCATTTAATTAGCTATAGACTCAAAATTGTCTTTCCACCTAGGTACACGCGCTTAGCACCGTTTCTTCCTTGGGTCAACAAACTAGTCTCTCTCTTCTTGATTAACTTGCCACATCAGACTTTATGCCTATGTGGGAAGCTTAAGCACCTGTAGGAGCAAGTAAAAGTAAGTACAATAGTGCGCTTTACATGGCATTTTTGCATATGTGGAGGAAAGAGATGCAAGGAAAGAGATGCAAGAGCCAGCCTCTACTACATGGTGGAGCATTGGGAGAGGCACCTGTATGGAGGTGGTCAAGAATCGGGAGACTCACGCCGGTCGTAGCATCGTAGTTAAAATGATAATGGCAAGTCAAATCACGGGGCCCCACCTGTCCAGCAGTAACTCGCTGTCAAATCACACAACCCTATGTTTGCAACAGCCTACTCCCTCGTCTTCTCGCATCTCTGTCGAACCGACTAGGCGGAACTGCCCCGCCTACCGCGCAGGAAAAGCCCCGCACTCGACTTTTAAATACAACTACATCCGCTTAAGAATCCAATGATATACTTTTTGTGACATAGTAACTCATATTTAGTTAGTCAAATGGATGACCTAGAACTATGTGCAGGCCCTATAAACCGAGATTCCTAAAAATAAAAAACCAATACAGAGAGGGTAGTCAGCACGTATCTTTTTAGATCAATATAGCCGGGATTCACCAAGGAGTAAAACCAAGTTGTAGGCTGCTCCTGTCCTGTTGGCGTAGCAACTCAAGCAGGGTCAGTCCGCACACGAAATGGCGACACACTTAACATGACCCCTTTGGCCAACATGTGGCTCATCCATCGTCTTGTTCCACGTGCAATGCACCAAATTACAGTTCGGAGCAGCGGTTGGAATTGGAGGCACCCCGGTCGTAGCGCCGCAGTAGTAGAAAATGAGTGATGAGGGGTCAAATCACAAAGCCCCACCTTTCCCGCATTAAGCTGGACGGACGAAGAAACCATCATTTCACTCTAGGGCGGAAGAGCATAAAGAAAAGACAAAACAATGATGCGTGCAACAACTACCTAGGGCACCCTAGGGTAGGGGTCTCCACTATAGATCCTTTTTTTGAAAGTGCCTCCACTACAAATCGGCTTCTCCCTCGTCCTCTTGAAGAAAACCGATGATGAGTTCGGCGGTAGGGTTTGTAGGATTACTACGGCATGCGGGGCCACGTCGTAGTAAACGGGTTCGAGTCGATGCCTTAAATATGTGTGGGCCGCTTGGTTTTACGGGAACGAGGCAACATTTTGGGTTCGAGGACCAGTGGAGATATAGTACGTACAAAAAATTGTGGACGTAGGTTCGACCGAAAGGCAATGATGCATGGGCCCTGCATTTTCATATACCCGGGCCGCATGAAATTTGCTACTCTACTCAAAACTAGTAAGGTACACATGTATTGAATGCATGAGATTTCGAAACCAAATTATGAATAAATAGACACTATAGCATGTAAATCTTTGAGTCATATATGCATGATGTAGATGTTCGTTTAGTTCTTATAGTTCATCCCATTCAAAATCAATTAGTTTTATAAAAATGTTAAGATTCATGGGGTTGTGCATTGTAAATCATAAAGTAAAAAACAAATAATGGCAATTCATTTAGAAAGAATAATCAATTATGATACAGAAGATTCTAGAACAAAGGAGAAGTGCTTGTGTTTTGAGGTTTGTGCATTATGCTTAAGTTCAACCATGGAGTCTTCTAAATTGTACATGTGGCAGATCTGGTGGAATGTTGATGATATCCAACGGCCAGTAGTGCTCGGATTTGCCTATCTCTACACTGCAGGGTTAGCTTCATCCAGCAACCATCTTTCAAAGTTATTGGCACACTATATAGTTCTTGTGCCATAGTTGCATGTTTTGGAAAAAAGCTACTAGTGGGTTGTACTATCTATTTAGGAATAGAAGATGTATACATGGAAGTTGTAGGGAAAGAGATGACATGGAGCATCTCAATTCCTATGAGTAGGGATTGGAAAAGAGATGTCATTTGGTTCACATCATAGGAACTTTTATATTGAATCTAGAGATGACATGTATCTCAATTCCTATGAGGAGGGATTAGAAAAGAGATGTAATTTGGTTCATACCATAGGAACTTTTTCTATTGAATATATGCTAATGTTTATTTTCCTTTGAAATTAAGGGAGTATATGAATCCATTCATATGGACCAAGTGGCTCTAAAGCTATAGAAATGATATCATGTTTATTTCCTTTGAAATGTGGAGTATATGAATCTATTCCTCTGAACCAATTGGCTCTAAAGGGAAAAATCCTATAAAAATCATATCATATAGAGTTCCTATGATATTCCTCGACACTAAAGGATGCTTGAAATTGCTGCGGGTGATACGACGGTCTTTCTTTGTAGACTCCTCACCCATCTTTATAGTTACCTCTCGAAGATGAATGAAATGATATATACATGGTATTCTACATGTGCAATTTGGTACACGAAAACTCAGTAAAAGTTTGCGAGGTTCGAATTTTCAATAAAGCTATATGCACTGCATTTCAGTACGGAGGGAGCACACGGCAGTTGCTAACACTCACGTGGAAGATTTGTGTGTGGGAGGAGTGGTTGTTCTGTTAAATGACATGGCAAAACTTTCACTGTCGGATGCCGATCTAACAGTTCTTATGGCGTTCGTCAGGAAAAGGCTTGTGGCGAACGTTTGTTGGATAATGATTTACGGACACATGCATTGCATTCATACGTGCCCCCCTCTCTCTCACGCACACGCACCCTCACGAGTCACGACTCTCCCGAGTCCTCTCGCAGACTCGCACGTCGCACCTACCGTTTATCTGCAGGTAGACGTCACGCACATATGTGCTCTTCACACCCTACCCTCAGAACATCTAAAAAACAAAAGACGGCGCGCACATTTTATTTTAGCTCACACGTCACACACTTATACTATTACTCTTGCGGTGAACGTTCTTTGGGCATAGTATATTGTACTCTCACGAAGAGAAGTGGTGCACGCACGCACTAGTTCTCTCACACCCACTCGCGGGAAAACGTAGGAGCGCATTTTTTTGAAGCTGGTACAACAAAATCACTCCACTATATATAAAAGCAGGAGCCTTAGCGCTTGCTTTACTAGGGTTCCTCTCGTTCACTCTCTCATGCTCTCCAGATCTAAGCAACACATAGGTGGCCACACTCTCTCAGCTCACTGCTGGTCACAAATCCGGCCGGACAACCTCGACCGGGGCAGGGGTGTAGGTGCATCGATCACGCTGTCGTCGGCGGCAATGGAGGAGACCAACGGCTACCCGCACATCCCGATCGGCGGCCGTGTCATTCTCTCCGACAGAGCGCCGGCTCGGGAGGGCCTCCGACCCCTTCTTCCTCCCTGCAGTATTGTGGCCAAGATGCGGCCTCCCAACATCGTCTTTGCCACATGCCGACGACCCTTAGGTATATATTCCTTTGAAACCTGCCTTGCTCTACTGCCCCAGCTCCCATCGTGTGGATCCTTTTCTACTTCCGTCCGCTGTTCCAAAGCCACCTAGACTTCTACTATTATTAGAAGTAAACCTAGTTCATACAGTCGAATCAAAGCGTTGGTTCAAACTGGGAAGAAACTGGGAAAGTTGTAGCATGAATCTAGGACTTGGTTCTAAGAGGAAACAGGGGAAAGTAGTAATATCTGTCATTGTTTAAATAACTGTATTTTGTATTTGCGCAAACAGGGATGTCTGTCTCCATATCTTTTCGGGATGTCTGTCTCCGTATCATTTCTATCCGCGCAATCAAAAGCACACACCTCAGTTTTAGTACAACTGTGCAAAATGAGATGGCTATCCCTCGTTGCCGTCGTCTAACCTCCCATCTTCAAGGTATCCCTACATTGGTAGTAACTAAGGTAGAATGACCAACGCAATCAAAAAGAAGTTGATTCATACGTTTTACTTCCTGATTATAGTGTAGGGACGAGCGAAAACAACTGCATCCTAGTCCGGAATGCACTTTCTACCAGTTCATCCATGGACAGAGGACTAGCTGGCACGGCTGCACGGCGATTTTTTGTATAGGTCCGCGGATAAGAGGCATTGTGGTCTACTTATTTCTGCAAATAACGGTGCTTAAATTTAGTGGAATGCACAAGCATTTCAGCTGGTTAGTACACTGCATGGTTCAGTTCAGCATTCCAGCTGAGACCACAATTATAATTGGTTATTCTGGAATGAGAGAACCTAACCCTGGATGGTGGCAACAAGAAAATACCAGAGTGAACTCCAAGAAATTTAAGCCTGCTGGGAGGCCCTTTGCTCAGAGAAGCCTTGCTTGTTTTTTCCTGATTTGTAAACCTTCTCACAATTTTGTCTTTTGTTGTGAACTAGTATATGTTTGTTATGTTCTATGAATCGTTGAGACGTATAAAATTGCTTAACTTATGTTTTTCAAGTTTTTTATGAAGATGAGTTTAATGTGAGTGATCCACATGAGCGCTGGACCAGCGTGTGAACGTTTGGAATTTATTACATTGTGGCCTCAATTAACTGCATGAACCACTGTAACAAGATACATAGTTGCTTATATGTCAGACAGCAGATTGTTGATTGTTAGCTGTCCGATAGCCTAGTGTTGAAGCGAGCTGAGCCAATGTGTCGTGTTTTGCACAACTGCTTACAAGCGGGGTAGCACCAACAGTGTTTACAAGTACTTATGTATACGTCGGTGCACGGTTCTCGAACGAGTGCTCTATTTCATCAAAACACACACTGCTTGTGACAACTTATGTCTTACCATGCCATATTCATGAAAAAACTAGTGAGGACGCATCTGTTTCGGCAACAATTACGATGGTTCTCACATGATTCACGGGCACACAAAAGTAGCAGCAGTTCCCATAGACGGATTCAAACAAAGTACTAGCCCCAGAGGGGTCGATAACAGGCAAGGTTCGGATAATTAGACACAATCCAAACTACTATTAAACACTAGTTGGGGCAGTTATTTCATGCCTCCATCTAATTTGGGCTGGACACAAGACGGACCTTGCCATGAACGTCATGGAGGACGTCCGGCAACAGCTCAATCCTGTGAATCTTCATGAAGACAAACTTGTGGCCTTGCCACTGATAAACTTGTTTGTGGAGGCATGCCACGTCATCTTCCTGCGTAAGCTTGACAAGAACAATATGCCTCACAAATGAAGGAGTAGCTTTGAACTTCTTGTGCTTCAGTACACCCTGGACAACACACCTGGCAACAGTGAGGCTGGAATACAACTCTTCATTGGTATAACCACAAATGGCTTCGAGGATCCAACAGCCTAAGAACTCTGTTTTCCTAGTGCGTATATTTAGGTCGTCCGCCTCATAGTGAGTGACATGTACAACCACACAATCCTTGTCTGCATCAGGGCTCTAATTAAAACAGAAACAAATTCTGAATTACTTTTCGGTATAAGAAACACAAGTTATTAAAACCACTATGTATAGCATGGCATCGAAGCTAATAAAATTTTGCATTATTAATCACCACATACTTCCTTTTCTAAAAAAATCACCACATACTTAGACGAAAAACCACAATCGAGATCGGCAAAAAAGGAAATCACCTTGGGCAGCTCAGCGGGGGGGGGGGACACATCCTCGAAGGGGGAAAACTACTCCTGCAGTGCCACAGGGGCTGTAACCTCAAACGGGGCGTTGACCATCTCAGTAGTGGCCGTGAGCGTATCTGGGGTCGGCTCGGTGGTTGCCTCCATCTTCTTGGAGCTCTATGTCTCGTGGGGATCAGCCTCCCGCATCTGCTCCAATATCAGTAGATCTTTGCCTGGTTCTCCTTGGTCCATCATGAAACTGACGAATACTAGGAGACCACTGAAAGGAAAACACAATCGCAATGACAATGAAACAAAAAAGAGAGTGAGGATCGGTTACTGCTTTGCAAAAGTTCCTTTTTTTCTCTGAACGAAAATATACCAACATCACGGATTCTCTTACCATCCCTTCGTTCGGAGAGAAGAACAGTGGCAGATGCGAGTGTTGCCTTTCTTGAAGACGGTGAGGGGGAAGGGGATTCAGCAAAGAGTGAAATGATCGTTGCTTCGTCCGTCAAACTTAGACTGCGCGGAGGTGGGGTTTTGTGATACGATAGCTCGTTACTGCCGCGCTATGACCGGGGTGACTCTCCGCCTGCATACTGCCTTCTAATTTGGTGGATGGCATTTGGGCCCGCGCGCTGCATGGCCCGCATGTCGGTGAACAAAACTATAACAGCATTTAGTAGAGGGAGAAGTTTCAGTGACCTAGGAGGAGCCAGAAGCGGTAGAGTGTCTCCACTTTACTAGTAGTAATTGGTTTTCTGGGTAGCTATAGAGTGTCTCCACTGTACTAGTAGTAATTGTTTCTCTGGGCCCAAGACAAAACAACCCATCCACACTAGTAAATAGTAAAATCAATTCAAAAGCCCATATATTTACTGAATTGATGGATGGGTATGTCGAAGAGCAAAAAAAGGAGTTTCAAGTGGGCAAAAGAGCTTCTGAACGTGTCGGGCTTCTATTTACAACATATTATGGTAATAATCTAGTAAATTTTATGACCCAGGATGTTCATTCTATGGACCTGACCGATCCATTTGACTGTGACTACCGAAAACACTGCTGGAGTTAGATGTTGTTGCCCTTTTCAATCTGGTTTTTTTAAACCTGATGAACAATTAACCCTCATGCTTTTGTACAATTTGTAAGATGGAGTTAGATGTTCCTGCCCTTTTCAACTCGGCTATGACTGTCATATTTTCTTTGAAACAAGGCAAATGGCTTGCCATTCGTTTAATTTAGAGTGAAATATTATAACAAATCCCAACCAAGGGAAATAACATCACTCTCGCCGGCTTCCTGAGCTCACTGTGCATTACAGAAGGCAAGTGATTAGCCCCCACGAGCACCCACAAACTTATTTCAAACTAGCACATCAAATGGGCTGTAAATTTTCATAGGAAAGGCTGCATGACCGTGACAGATTTGGATTCTAACATTTGGGACCCGCGAGGAAATAGCCTATCCAAGGTGGTGTCGACTTACTAGCCAGTCAACAAACGATTCTGCCTACCAGCCATTGGATTGACATCCAACATCTGTCGTGTATCTTCTATCTCTTGTCTTCTTCTTCCTCTAGCCGCCCAAACCAAACCACCCCGTCGGCTTCGCCTGCTCCCGCCTCCCATGGCTGGGTGCGTCTCCGCCGCCCTACCGTACGTACCCTCCAACCTTTGCAGTCCCTCCCTCTATTCCCCCACACGTCTTGTTATTCTCCGGTGATGTCAGCCCCAACACGCACCCGCGCCCGAACCAGTCAACCCTCGTACTCCCCTCCGCCTGCGACTGGACCGGCGCATCTTCAATGGCTCCTGTTCGTTCCGTCCGAGGCCTCGCCATCGTCCTCCGCCTTGCGGCCTTGGTTCGCTCGCTGTGCGCGGTGCACCGCCCTCTTGCGTTGTCAACGTCGTCAACAACCGAGAGAAACAAGGAGATGACTGTACGCAAGCAAGTGCCTCTATAGTACAATCCCAAAAATATGGTTCCTCCTAATGGTTGGACATCTGGGGCTCACGCCATTGTCAACGTAGTCAATAAACGAGAGAATTACACTACGAGCGGCTGACATCAGGGACCCAGCAAGTCGTGCAGTTTTTTTTGAGGAACAAGCAGTTGTTATTTATACTAGTTTTAGCGATGGATCAGGGTAACAACGGGGCTGTGCGGGGGCTGTGGCCCGTCTAGCCAGGGTTTTATTTATGTTTACCACATCATGAGCACAGTTGTGTTTTTTTCTTGCTGAAAATGGCTAGCCCAGTTCTATTTTTTAAAAGAAATACCCAAACAAGGCCTACTTGCTTTATCGGCCCTGCTGGGCTGCAAATCTTTCAAGACGAGGAGAGTTTCATTCGGTTTGCCTAGAAATGGGCTGTACATTTTTAAAACACATCAAACCGGGAACTAGTTTCAATTTTTTTTTCATTACCAGATCTTAAATTCCATTGATTTTTATGCGTAGACAATTATTTGGATTTTATATAAATTATTTTTCAAAATAGTTTGAATGTGAATCGATATTTCTAGATTAAAAACAGTTGACCGCACCGAAATATGCAAAATTTCGTATACTTTTTAACCGTGGCCACAATATGGGGTGTAATGCTAACAAAAAGAAGATGGGCTCCCAAAAAATTCTTAAGAATTAGCAAATAGGCTCTACATTATTAGAAATAATGGTAGATGGGCTGATGCTGTTTTCCACAGATTTGACGCTGACTTGTGTGCGTACTAAAGATTGACGCGTATGCTTTCATAAAAAAGGTTGACGCACATGCAACGCCATGTCAACTTAGTCAACACACGAGAGCAGTGACTGTTGGATGTCCATCCAATAGCTGCCGTGCTTCTTCAATCTCTGCTCTTCATGCTCCAGCCGCTGGGACTGCCTGCTCCCTCCTCCCGCGGCCGGCTATGCTGTCGCGCAGGCCTCAAGGCCCCACCGTACTCCCATTGCTGGCCTAGCCATCCCTCTACTCACCCACACATGCTATTATTCTCCGGCGACGGCAGACGAACCAGTAAACCCTCGTACTCCTCCGCGTGGGAAACAATTGCCGAGTATTCCCTTGCTCCGTGTTGTTCCCTTCCTAGGCCTTGCCGTCGTCCACCGCCCTGGTGCTCTCGGCACGGCCTGGTCAACATGGTCAATGAATGACATCCATAGGAAGTGGACTGTACGTGGAGAGGCTCACAGCTGGGTCCACGACCGCACGCAAGGAAATGCCTTCTTATTACGCGCAAAATGATGATTCCTCCACCTGACAGCTAGGACCCACAGGAAGGGCCTCTGTATTTCGCGAAAAAAATGTTCCCCCCGCTGACAGGTTGGACCCACCAGCTATATCTTCGCACGTAAGGAAGTGCCTCCTTATTACGCACAAAAAAATGAATACCCCCTGCTAGCTGGGACCCACCATATTGTTGGGCTGACTTGTGGGCCTACTAAGTTGACGGGGACGGAGGGCTTTGTCAACTTAGTCAATACTCAAGTGACCATATGATGTCCATCCAACGGCCATAGTGCTTCTCCAACCACTGGTCTTCTTGCTCCAGCCTCCCAAAGCAGCGCCGGTCGTGCCGCCTGCTCCTGCCTCCCGTGGCCGGCTGTGCTACCGCGAAGGCCTCATCGCCCCCATACTACTCCCACCACTGGCTAGGCCATCCCTCCACTTACCCACACCCCCTGTTATTCTGCGGCGACGGCAGCCTCACACCGTAGCCGAACCAGTGAACGCTCGTACTCCTCTCCGCGTGGGCATCCACTACCGCGTCTTGCCCGGCTCCGCGTCGTCCCCTTCCTAGGCCTCACCATCGTCCACCGCCGTGGTGCTCTATGCGCGGCGTGGTCAATGTGGTCAACGACTGACTTCCATAAGAAGAGTACTGTACGTGGAGAGGCTGACAGCTGGGTCCACGGTAGCCGCAAAGTGCCTCCTTATTACGCGGAAAATAATTATTCCTCCACCTGACAGCGGGGACCCACCGGACGAGCCACCAGTATTTTGCGAAAAAATCGTTTCCCCCTGACTGCTTGGACCCATCGGATGGGCCACCATATTTCGCGAAAAAAACATTCCCCCCGCTGTCAGCTCGGACCCACCGGAAGTGCCTCCTTATTATGCACAAAAAAATGAATACTCCCCCGGCTAGCTGGGACTCACCTTGGTGGGAGGCTGACTTGTGGGCCCACTAAGTTGACAGGGACGAAGGGCTTTGTCAACTTAGTCAATATGAACGATTCTAGCTCCAGTGACCGTACGATGTCCATCCAACGGCTGTAGTGCTTCTTCAACCTCTGGTCTTCTTCCTCCAGCCGCCTAAAGCAGCGCCGGTCATGTCGCATGCTCCTGCCTCCCGTGGCCGGCTGTGCTGCCGCAGAGGCCTCACCGCCCCCTACTATTCCCACTGCTGGCCAGGCCCTGCGGCGACGGCAGCCTCACACCGCAACCGAACCAGTGAACCCTCGTACTCCTCTCCGCGCGGGCTTCCACTGTCGCGTCTTCCCCGGCTCCACGTCGTCCCCTTCCTAGGCCTCGCCATCGTCCACCGCCGTGGTGCTCTCCGCGTGGCGTGGTCAACATGGTCAAGGAACGACTTCCATCGGAAGAGTACTATACATGGAGAGGCTGACAGTTGGGTCCATGGCCACATCCCAGTTTTTTTGTGATTTGCCAAGTCGCTTTGTCAGGCCTGCTGGGCTGCAAATCTTTCAAGACGAGGAGAGCTTTCATTCAGCTGGCGAGAAAATGGCCCATTAGTAATGAGAATGGGCTGTACATTTTTAAAACACATCAAACCGGCAATTAGTTTCAAATATCTCTTTTTTCATTTCAAGATTTTAAATTACATTAATTTTTATGCATGGAGAATTTATTGGATTTTATATTGATATACATTTATTTTTAAAATCAGTTTGAATGTGAGTCAAAATTTCGGGATTAAAAACAGTTCGGACCGCACCGAAATATGCAAAATTTCATATAATTGTTTAACCGTGTCCACAATATGGGCTTTAATGCTAACAAAAAGAATATGGGCTCCAAAAAACCCTTAAGAATTAGCAAATGGGCTGTAAATTATTAGAAATACTGGCAGATGGGATGTATGCTGTTTTCCACAGATTTGAGGCTTTCCTAAAAAAAGGTTGACGCACAAGCACTGACTGTTGGATGTCCATCCAGCCGCTCAAACAAGCGCCTGCGGGACTGCCTGCTTCCTCCTCCCCGCGGCCGGCTGTGCTGCCGGACAGGCCTCATCGCCCCACCGTACTCCCATCACTGGCTTAGCCATCCCTCTACTCAGCCACACCTGCTGTTATTCTCCGGCGACGGCAGACGAACCAGTAAACCCTCGTATACTCGTACTCCCCTCCGTGTGGGAAACAACTGCCGAGTCTTCACTGCCTCTGTGTCGTCCCCTTCCTAGGCCTCGCTGTCGTCCATCGCCGTGGTGCTCTCGGCGCGGCGTGGTCAATGTGGTCAATGACCGACTTACATCGGAAGAGTAATATGCGTGGAGACGCTGACACTGGGTCCACGGCCGCAGCAAGGAAGTGCCTCCTTATTACGCGCAAAAAATTATTCCTCCACCTGACAGCGGGGACCCACCAGACGGGCCACTGTATTTCGCGAAAAAAATGTTTCACCCCTGACTGCTGGGACCCACCAGCTACACCTTCGCATGCAAGGAAGTGAGTCCGGGCAAAAAAAAACAAAACGATTGGCCCCCCTGACTGTTGGGACCCACCAGCTACATCTTCGCACACAAGGAAGTGCCTGACAGTCGGGACCCACCTGGTCGAAGCGTACGTAGCGTTGTCATTCTAGTCACGAACGTGTACGTACATATATACTGGTGGATGTAGAGGCGAACACGTGTCGTAGTAGAGGCGTGCACAGCGGCCAGGGTGCAAGAAAGAAAATACGGCCACATATATGTACATAAGGGCGGGGTCTCGAACGCCTACTCGCGCGTAAGTACGCTGAGGGCTCGTTGACATGGCTGGGTCGGAACGGAGAAATAGTGTCGTTATCATGTTCATGGGGAGGCAACGGAATGCGTCGTGTTCATGGGCAGGCAACGGAATGCGTCGTGTTCATGGGCAGGCAACGGAATGCGTCGTGTTCATCAGGAGGCAACGGAACACGTGGGAGCCAACCGGCTGGGTCGGAACGGAATGCATGGTCGTGTTCATCGTGAGGGCCTGGACGGAACAGGCGATGGAAACGAGGCCTGGCGTACCGCACAACGAAGGAAACGGCCTTGTGTTCGACTGGCCACGTTCGAAACGGGATCCTGTTCATCGGGAGGGGTATGGCGTACCGCAAAACGGACAAAACGGACCTCCTACGGTCGAAACGGGGGTCCTGTTGATCGGGAGGGGTGTGGCGTACCGCAAAACAGAGGAAACGGACCTCCTATGGTCGAAATGGGGGTCATGTTGATCGGGAGGGGTGTGGCGTACCACAAAACGAACGAAACGGACCACCTACGGTCGAAACAGGGGTCCTGTTCATCGGGAGGGGTGTGGCATACTGCAAAACGGGACTCCACAAGATACTGTTCATCTCCACCGTCAACCTCCTCCAGCCTCCTGCTACGTCCTGAGCTTGCGTTGGTTTTCACCGAAGAGGAAGGGATGATGCAGCAGAGTAGCGTAAGTATTTCCCTCAGTTTTTGAGAACCAAGGTATCATTCCAGTAGGAGGCCCCGCTCAAGTCCCTCGTACCTACACAAAACGATAGCTACTCGCAACCAACGCGATTAGGGGTTGTCAATCCCTTCACGGTCACTTAAGAGAGTGAGATCTGATAGATATAATATTTTTGGTATTTTTGGTATAAAGATGCAAAGTAAAAAGTAAAGGCAAAGTAAAAAGAAAAGCAAGATTAAAGTGATGGAGATTGATATGATGAGAATAGACCCGGGGGCCATAGGTTTCACTAGTGGCTTCTCTCAAGCGCATAAGTATTCTACGGTGGGTGAACAAATTACTGTTGAGCAATTGACAGAATTGAGCATAGTTATGAGAATATCTAGGCATGATCATGTATATAGGCATCACGTCCGTGACAAGTAGACCGAAACGATTATGCATCTACTACTATTACTCCACTCATCGACCGCTATCCAGCATGCATGTAGAGTATTAAGTTAAAAACAGAGTAACGCTTTAAGCAAGATGACATGATGTAGAGAGATAAATTCATGCAATATTAAATAAACCCCATCTTGTTATCCTCAATGGCAACGATGCAATACGTGCCTTGCTGCCCCTTCTGTCACTGGGAAAGGACACCGCAAGATCGAACCCAAAGCTAAGCACTCTCCCATGGCAAGAACTACCAATCTAGTTGGCCAAACCAAACGGATAATTCGAAGAGACTTGCAAAGATAACCAATCATACATAAAAGAATTCAGAGAATATTCAAATATTACTCATAGATAGACTTGATCATAAACCCACAATTCATCGGTCTCAACAAACACACCGCAAAAAGAAGATTACATCGAATAGATCTCCACAAGAGAGGGGGAGAACTTTGTATTGAGATTCAAAGAGAGAGAAGAAGCCATCTAGCTACTAACTATGGACCCGAAGGTCTGAGGTAAACTACTCACACTTCATCGGAGGGGCTAGGATGATGTAGAAGCCCTCCGTGATGATGGCCCTCTTCCGGCGGAGCTCCAGAACAGGCCCCAAGATGGGATCTCATGGATACAGAAAGTTGCGGCGGTGGAATTAGGTTTTTGGCTCCCTGTTCTGATCGTTTGGGAGTACGTAGGTATATATAGGAGGAAGGAGTATGTCGGTGGAGCACCGAGGGGCCCACGAGGCAGGGGGGCGCCCCCCCCACCCTTGTGACCTCCTCTTTGACTCCTTGGAGTAGGGTCCAAGTCTCGTGGATCACGTTCGGTGAGAAAATCACGTTCCCGAAGATTTTATTCCGTTTGGACTCCGTTTGATATTATGTTTCTCCAAAACACTGAAATAGGCAAAAAAACAACAATTCTGGGCTGGGCCTCTGGTTAATAGGTTAGTCCCAAAAATAATATAAAAGTGGAAAATAAAGACCAATATAGTCCAAAATAGTAGATAATATAGCATGGAGCAATCAAAAATTATAGATACGTTGGAGACGTATCAGGCATCCCCAAGCTTAATTCCTGCTCGTCCTCGAGTAGGTAAATGATAAAAAGAGAATTTTTGATGCGGAGTGCTACTTGGCATAATTTCAATGCAAATCTTCTTAATTGTGATATGAATATTCAGATTAGAAAGATTCAAGACAAAAGTTTATATTGACATAAAAATAATAATACTTCAAGCATACTAACAAAGCAATTATGTCTTCTCAAAATAACATGGCCAAAGAAAGTTATCCCTACAAAATCATATAGTCTGGCTATGCTCCATCTTCACCACACAAAGTATTTAAATCATGCACAACCCCGATGACAAGCCAAGCAATTGTTTCATACTCAAACTTTTTCAATCTTCACGCAATACATGAGCGTGAGCCATGGATATAGCACTATAGGTGGAATAGAATGGTGGTTGTGGAGAAGACAAAAAGGAGGGGAAGATAGTCTCACATCAACTAGGCGTATCAACAGGCTATGGAGATGCCCATCAATAGATATCAATGTGAGTGAGTAGGGATTTCCATGCAACGGATGCACTAGAGCTATAAATGTATGAAAGCTCAACAAAAGAAACTAGTGGGTGTGCATCCAACTTGCTTGCTCACGAAGACCTAGGGCAATTTGAGGAAGCTCATCATTGGAATATACAAGCCAAGTTCTATAATGTAAAATTCCCACTAGTATATGAAAGTGATAACATGAGAGACTCTCTACTATGAAGATCATGGTGCTACTTTGAAGCACAAGTGTGGTAAAAGGATAGTAGCATTGCCCCTTTTTATTTATTTTCTTTTTTTTGGGCCTTCTTTTTTTCTTTGGCCTTTCTCTCTCTTTTTTATTTGGGACAATGCTCTATTGAATGATGATCATCACACTTTTATTTATTTACAACTCAATGATTACAACTCGATTCTAAAACAAAGTATGACTCTATATGGATGCCTCCGGCGGTGTACCGGGATATGCAATGAATCAAGAGTGACAAGTATGAAGGAATTATGAACGGTGGCTTTGCCACAAATACTATGTCAACTACATGATCATTCTAAGCAATATGACAATGATGAATGTGTCATGATGAACTAGATGGTGGAAAGTTGCATGGCAATATATCTCGGAATGGCTATGGAAATGCCATAATAGGTAGGTATGGTGGCTGTTTTGAGGAAGGTATACGGTAGGTGTATGATACTGGTGAAAGGTGCGCGGTATTAGAGAGGCTAGCAAAGGTGGAAGGGTGAGAGTGCGTATGATCCATGGACTCAACATTAGTCATAAAGAACTCATATACTTATTGCAAAAATCTAGAAGTTATCAAAGCAAAGTATTACGCGCATGCTCCTAGGGGGTAGATTTGTAGGAAAAGACCATTGCTCATCCCCGACCGCCACTCATAAGGAAGACAATCAATAAATAAATCATGCTCCGACATCATCACATAATGGTTCACCATACGTGCATGCTACGGGAATCACAAACTTTAACACAAGTATTCTTTAAATTCACAACTACTCAACTAGCATGACTTTAATATTATCACCTCCATATCTCAAAACAATTATCATGCTTCAATCTTTTCTTAGTATTCAACACACTCAAAAGAAAGTTTCACAAATCTTGAATACCAAGCATATTATTATTAAGCAAATTACCATGCTATTAAAACTCTCAAAATAATTTAAGTGAAGCATGAGAGATCAATAGTTTCTTTAAAACAAATCCACCACCGTGCTCTAAAAGATCTAAGTGAAGCACATAGAGAAAAATTATAATGCTCAAAAGATATAAGTGAAGCACATAGAGCAAAATTATAACGCTCAAAAGATATAAGCGAAGCACACAGAGCAAAACTACATAGCTCAAAAGATATAAGTGAAGCACATAGAGAAAAACTACTTAGCTCAAAAGATATAAGTGAAGCACATGGAGCAAAACTACTTAGCTCAAAAGATATAAGTGAAGCACATGGAGCAAAACTACTTAGCTCAAAAGATATAAGTGAAGCACATGGAGCAAAACTACTTAGCTCAAAAGATATAAGTGAAGCACATGGAGCAAAACTACTTAGCTCAAAAGATATAAGTGAAGCACATAGAGTATTCTATCAAATTTTAATTCATGTATGGCTCTCTCAAAAGGTGTGTACAGCAAGGATGATTGTGGCGTACTAAGACACAAAGACATAAATAATACAACATGCTCCAAGCAAAACACATATCATGTTGGTGAATAAACATATAGCTCCAAGTAAATTACCGATGGAAGTGGACGAAAGAGGGGATACTTCCCGGGGCATCCCCAAGATTTGACTACTTGGTGTCCTTGGATTATCTGGGGGGTGCCATGGGCATCCCCAAGCTTAGGCTCTTGCCATTCCTTGTTCCATAATCCATCAAAACAATTCACCCAAAACTTGAAAACTTCACAACACAAAACTCAAAATAGAAAACTCGTGAGCTCCGTTAGCGAAAGAAAACAAAAGACCACTTCAAGGTACTGTAATGAACTCATTATTTATTTATATTTGTGTTAAACCTACTGTATTCCAACTTCTCAATGGATTATAAACTATTTTACTAGCCATAGATTCATCAAAATAAGCAAACAACACACGAAAAACAGAATCTGTCAAAAACAGAACAGTCTGTAGTAATCTGTAGCTAGCGCAAGATCTGGAACCCCAAAAATTCTAAAATAAACTTCTGGACATGAGGAATTTATCTATTAATCATATGCAAGAATAATTAACTAAATATCACTCTTCAAATAAAAATTACAGCAGTTCTCGTGAGCTCTAAAGTTTCTGTTTTTTACAGCAAGTTCAACAAGACTTTCCCCAAGTCTTCCCAACGGTTCTACTTGGCACAAACACTAATTAAACACAAAAAACAAAACCAAAACAGAGGCTAAATAATTTATTTATTACTAAGCAGGAGCAAAAAGCAAGGAATAAAAATAAAATTGGGTTGCCTCCCAACAAGCGCTATTGTTTAATGCCCCTAGCTCGGCATAAAAGCGAGGATAGATCTAGGTATTGCCATCTTTGGTAAGCAATCCATAAGTGGATCCCATGATAGTTTTATATGGAAATTTTATTTTCTTTCTTGGAAAGTGTTCCATGCCCTTTTTTAATGGAAATTGAAATCTAATATTTCCTTCCTTCATATCAATAATCGCACCAACCGTTCTAAGGAAAGGTCTACCAAGAATAATAGGGCAAGAAGGATTGCAATCTATATCAAGAACAATGAAATCTACGGGCACATAATTCCTATTTGCAACAATAAGAACATCATTAATCCTTCCCATAGGTTTCTTAATAGTGGAATCCGCAAGATGCAAGTTTAGAGAGCAATCATCAAAATTACGGAAATCTAGTAAATCACACAAAGTCTTGGGAATAGTAGAGACACTAGCACCCAAATCACACAAAGCATAAAACTCATGATCTTTAATTTTAATTTTAATAGTTGGTTCCCACTCATCATAGAGTTTTCTAGGAATAGAAACTTTCAACTCAAGTTTTTCTTCATAAGATTGCATCAAGGCATCAACAATATGTTCGGTGAAGGCTTTATTTTGACTATAAGCATGTGGAGAATTTAGCACGGATTGCAACAAGGAAATACAATCAATTAAAGAGCAACTTTCATAATTAAATTCCTTGAAATCCAATATAGTGGGTTTAGCAACATCTAGATTTCTATTTCTTTCAATCCCACTTTCATGAATTTCATCATTAAGATCTAAATACTTCAAATTTTTAGAACGCCTTCTAGGTAAAGGAAGATCGTATTCAGTTTCATCAAGATTCATATTGCAAAACAAAGATTTAATAGGGGACACATTAATAACTTTTATATCTTCATCTTGATTTTCATAGGAATTGGAAGAACATGCTTTAATAAAGGCATCTTTGAAAGCACGCATCCTAGCGGTTCTTTACTTGCACTCATCAATGAAAATTCTCATGGCTTTGAGAGACTCATTGATATCATGCTTAGGAGGAATAGATCTAATCTTTAAAGAATAAATCTCAAGAGAAATTCTATCAACATTTCTAGCCAAATCATCAACTTTAAGAAATTTCTCTTCAAGAAAAGCATTAAAATTCTTTTGTGAATTCATAAACTCTTTAACACTATTCTCAAATTCAGTGGGCATCTTATTATAATTTCCATAAGACTTGTTGTAGGAATTCCCATAATTATTAGAAGGATTACTAGGATATGGCCTAGGATTAAAATTCCCTCTATAAGCGTTGTTACCAAAATTATTCCTACCAACAAAATTCACATCCATAGATTCATTGTTATTCTCAATCAAAGTACACAAAGGCATATCATTAGGATCAGAAGAAGCACTCTTAGTAGCAAATAATTTCATAAGTTCATCCATCTTTCCACTCAACACATTGATTTCTTCTATCGCATGCAATTTTTTATTAGAAGATCTTTCAGTATGCCATTGAGAATAATTAACCATAATATTATCTAGGAGTTTAGTAGCATCTCCTAAAGTGATTTCCATAAAAGTGCCTCCCGTGGCCGAATCTAAAAGATTTCTAGAAGAAAAATTCAATACAGCATAAAAAATTTGTATAATCATCCACAAATTCAAACCATGAGTAGGGCAATTACGTATCATTAATTTCATTCTCTCCCAAGCTTGTGCAACATGTTCATGATCAAGTTGTTTAAAGTTCATAATATCGTTTCTAAGAGAGATGATCTTAGTGGGAGGAAAATACTTAGAGATAAAAGCATCTTTGCACTTGTACCATGAATCAATACTATTTTTAGGCAAAGATGAAAACCAAGCTTTAGCATGATCTCTAAGCGAAAAAGGAAATAGCTTCAATTTAACGACATCATTATTGACATCTTTTTTCTTTTGCATATCACATAAATCAACGAACTATTCAGATGAGTAGCGGCATCTTCACTAGGAAGGCCGGTGAATTGATCTTTCATAACAAGATTCAACAAAGCAGTATTAATTTCACAAGATTCAGCATCGATAAGAGGAGCAATCAAAGTGCTAAGGAAATCATTATTATTGGTATTGGTGAAGTCACACAATTTGGTAGTATCTTGAGCCATCGCGACAAACAAGCAATCTAACACACGAGCAAACAAAAAGGAAGCGGGCAAAAGAGGCAAATAGAGAGGGAGGATAGAGGGAGAGAGGGCGAATAAAATGGCAAGGGTGAAGTGGGGGAGAGGAAAACGAGAGGCAAATGTCAAATAATGTAATGCGAGAGATAGGGATTGTGATGGGTACTTGGTATGTTGACTTTTTGCGTAGACTCCCCGGCAACGGCACCAGAAATCCTTCTTGCTACGTCTTGAGCTTGTGTTGGTTTTCCCCGAAGAGGAAGGGATGATGCAGCAGAGTAGCGTAAGTATTTCCCTCAGTTTTTGAGAACCAAGGTATCAATCTAGTAGGAGGCCACGCTCAAGTCCCTCGTACCTGCACAAAACGATAGCTACTCGCAACTAACGCGATTAGGGGTTGTCAATCCCTTCACGGTCACTTACGAGAGTGAGATCTGATAGATATAATATTTTTGGTATTTTTCATATAAAGATGCAAAGTAAAAAGGAAAGGCAAAGTAAAAAGCAAAGTAAGATTAAAGTGATGGAGATTGATATGATGAGAATAGACCAGGGGGGCATAGGTTTCACTAGTGGCTTCTCTCAAGAGCATAAGTATTCTACGGTGGGTGAACAAATTACTGTTAAGAAATTGACAGAATTGAGCATAGTTATGAGAATATCTAGGCATGATCATGTATATACGCATCACGTCCGTGACAAGTAGACCGAAACGATTCTGCATCTACTACTATTACTCCACTCATCGACCGCTATCCAGCATGCATCTAGAGTATTAAGTTAAAAACGGAGTAATGCTTTAAGCAAGATGACATGATGTAGAGAGATAAATTCATGCAATATGAAATAAACCCCATATTGTTATCCTCGATGGCAACGATGCAATACGTGCCTTGATGCCCCTTCGGTCACTGGGATAGGACACCGCAAGATCGAACCCAAAGCTAAGCACTTCTCCCGTGGCAAGAACTACCAATCTAGTTGGCCAAACCAAACGGATAATTCGAAGAGACTTGCAAAGATAACCAATCATACATAAAAGAATTCAGAGAATATTCAAATATTATTCATAGATAGACTTGATCATAAACCCACAATTCATCAGTCTCAACAAACACACCGCAAAAAGAAGATTACATCGAATAGATCTCCACAAGAGAGGGGGAGAACTTTGTATTGAGATTCAAAGAGAGAGAAGAAGCCATCTAGCTACTAACTATGGACCCGAAGGTCTGAGGTAAAATACTCACACTTCATCGGAGGGGCTAGGATGATGTAGAAGCCCTCCGTGATGACGGCCCTCTTCCGACGGAGCTCCAGAACAGGCCCCAAGATGGGATCTCGTGGATACAGAAAGTTGCGGCGGTGGAATTAGGTTTTTGGCTCCCTGTTCTAATCGTTTGGGGGTACGTAGGTATATACAGGAGGAAGGAGTACGTCGGTGGAGCACCAAGGGGCGCACGAGGCAGGGGGCGCGCCCCCCACCCTCGTGACCTCCTCTTTGACTCCTTGGAGCAGGGTCCAAGTCTCCTGGATCACGCTCGGTGAGAAAATCACGTTCCCGAAGATTTTATTCCGTTTGGACTCCGTTTGATATTGTGTTTCTCCAAAACACTAAAATAGGCAAAAAAACAACAATTCTGGGCTGGGCCTCCGGTTAATAGGTTAGTCCCAAAAATAATATAAAAGTGGAAAATAAAGCCCAATATAGTCCAAAATAGTAGATAATATAGCATGGAGCAATCAAAAATTATAGATACGTTGGAGACGTATCACCTCCACGGGCTCCTGGTCATCCAGCCTCCACCACGCGCTACTCCATCGGCTACTATTCAACCACCCCTCCACGGGCACCCCTCCACCGTCTACTGTTCATCCAGCCCTCCACACCATGGGGTCCTGTTCAACCACCCCTCCACGGGCACCCCTCCACTGTCTACTGTTCATCCAGCCCTCCACACCACGGGGTCCTGTTCATCCAGAGGCAACGCCACCGCTCACTGTTCATCCAACCCCTCCGCAACACTCACTGTTCATCCAATCGATCGGCTTCAGTTAGCAGCAGTAGCGAAGGAATCGCTCGATCGGGTTCAGTTAACAGCCATCGATCAATCGCTCGGGTTCAGTAACGCGTTGCCTGCAGTGCAAGCACTCGGGTTCAGTTAGAGCCCAACGCCTAGCTCAGGTTCAGTTAGAGCCAACGCCTCATGCACACGCGCGTACGTGTATGCGAGAAACGCGCATCGCTCGGCCCTCGACCTCCCACCGTAACCGGGAACTCCCCGAAATTTTCCTCGCCCTCGCTTCTAACATGGTTTCCATCATGGACGGCCCAAAGAATGTCATGCAGCTGCGTCTCCGGCCCGCCCAGGACGAAAAGCCCATTTTTTGTCATGATTTTTTGTCATAGAAGTAGGAGCCCACCACATCTATGATGATACCGGGTTTTGTCACAATTATCGTCATAGAAGTGTCATATGTATGACAGAAAAAATTTCGTTCGGCCCAAAATGTCACGGATGTGTCTTTTTTTGTAGTGTAATTAAGCATGGCATAAGAAACTATAATCTCTAATTGTCATTGCAAACATGTTTATTCATAATAGGCTGAATCAGGAATGATGAACTAATCATATTTACAAAAACAAGAGAGGTCGAGTCCATACCAACTTTTCTCATCTCAATAAGTTCATCATATAATCATCATTATTGCCTTTCACTTGCATGACTGAATAGTTTGGATAATAATAATAGTGCATGTGCATTGGACTAGTCTGGAATCTGCAAGCATTCAATTCAAGAGAGATGACAAGGTAATATGGGCTCTTTGTTAGGTCAACAATAATGCATATGAGAGCCACTCAATCATTTTAATTATGGTCTTCTCCTCTCAACCCCCAAAGAACAAGAAAATAAATAAAACTATTTACACGGGAAAGCTCCCAACAACAAAAAGAAGAACGATAAATCTTTTTGGGTTTTCTTTTTCAATTACTACTACAGGCATGGAAAGTAAACTAACTAAAAGCTACAACTATTTTTTTGGTTTTCTAAGGTTTATAAAACACACAAGAAGAAAGCATAAAAGGAAAATAAATAGCATGGATATTACAGTGAAAAAGTATGAGCATCGACAACTAGCATGAGTGTGTGAACATGAATGTAATGTCGGTGAGAGATATGTACTCCCCCAAGCTTAGGCTTTTGGCCTAAGTTGGTCCATGGCCATGGCTGGCTTGGCGGATATCCAAAGTTATAGTTGGGGTCGTACTGAGAAGGATCCCCCTGGTGCCACTGGTTGGCGATCTCTTCCGGATTCCACTGATAAACAGACTACCGGTGAGGATCAAATTGTGGTTCCGGCTCTGGCTCTGTAGTTGATGTGGGGTTTCGGTAGGCGTGAATGGCCTCCGGCGGAACAAGGTACTTGCCTGCATATAAGTCAAAGAAGGAAGGAGCAGGCAAAGTAATAGTCTCAGGGTGATTTTTATCAAATATCAGTTTGTACTTAAGCATCTTTTCCTTATTCTTAACGATAAAATCATGCACTACCATACTCTTATAGTCTAGAAAAATAGGAGGCAACAACTTCTCTTCCTTCTCATAATGCCAAATAGGTATGTTAAAGTGTGCAGCGAGGCACGAGGCGAAGATGCCTCCAAGGACGGGGCCCTTAGTACGGTTAAGATTTAACCGCTTTGCAACAATAGCGCCCATACTAAATGTGTCATCATGGAACAAGGCATGCCACAAAATAACAATATCAAGGGCACTAAGGTTGCCACAGTTTCTGCGACCAATTAAGCATCTACTAGCAAATATTGAGAAGTAATGTAAAACAGGAAAATGTATGCTAGTAATTCTTGCATCGAAAACTTTCCTCGTTTCCCCTACATCAATTTTATCAATAAACCCTTCCACATCATCACGATGTGGTTCCTCTACACTGCCCTCAAAAGGGATCAAACAAACCCGACAAAAATCACGAAGTGACATCTCCTTATGCTCATCATATAAATAAAATTCCATCGTAAGTGGTGAGCTCCTAGCGTGGAAATGAAAGTTTTGCACAAAGATATTGATGAGTAAGAGATATTGTTCGCGTTGGTCGTGGAGGAAGGCGGTGAGGCCTGCATTCTCAGCCAACTCATAGAAATCATCATAAATCCTGGATGCTCTCAAGAAATCATCACAAGGCCATTCACACGGCCGAACCTCCGCGGTGCGAGGGAGATTATACTTGGGCTTCTTGTTCTCTTCACTATGTTTATCCTTCGAGCTTCGGCTCGATGAGCCCCTCAAAAATCTCTTCATCTTTTTCTGAAAATTTCTGAAATTTTTAGTAACTTAAAATAAAAGTGAACCAAACTCATCAATATTGATAGCAAGTACTCCTACAAGCGCCTAGAGGCAATATCATGCATCAAAACTACTTTTGACCACATAAATTTGACATGCAAGCTCAAGAACAGGGTCACCTAAGTAGCAAAAATTTGCAATGAATAAAGCACTAGAACAAAAACTAATTGGACCATTGGAGGAGTCATATACCAAAGAACAATCCCCCAAAGCAGTTTTATGAATGGAGCTTTGAGCTAGGAGATCGAAAATGGCAGCAAGATGAGCTTGAACTCGGGTTTGAGCTGGTTGGTGATTTTTGTGGGAGGAAAAAGGAGTGTGTGGTAGCTGGAATAAGTGGAGGGGAGCCACTGTGGGCCCACGAGGCAGGGGGCGTGCCCAGGGGGTAGGGCGCGCCCTCCACCCTCGTGGGCACGTGGCTGCTCCACTTGTTGTGTTTTCAGTGCCAGAAATTCTAACATATTCTAGAAAAAAATCATATTTAATTTTCAGGGCATTTGGAGAACTTTTATTTTCGGGGTATTTTTTTATTGCATGGATAATTCAGAAAACAGACAGAAAATACTATTTTTTCTTTATTTAATATAAATAACAGAAAGTAAAAGGAGGGTACAGAGAGTTGTGTTTTCTAAATTCATCCATCTCATGCTCATCAAAAGGAATCCACTAACAAGATTAATCAGGTCTTGTTAACAAACTCATTTCGAATAACATGAAACCGGAGAATTTTCGAAGAATACTAGGTTACCTCAACGGGGATATGCACATCCCCAACAATAAGAATATCATATTTCTTCTTGATAGTAGGAAGAGGAAATTCAAAACCTCCAAAAAGGGTCTTCCAAGAATAATAGACATACTATCGTCCTTGGGAATATCAAGAATAACAAAGTCCATTAAAATGGTAACGTTTGCAACCACAACAGGCACATCCTCACAAATACCGACAGGTATAGCAGTTGATTTATCAGCCATTTGCAAAGATATTTCAGTAGGTGTCAACTTATTCAAATCAAGTCTACGATATAAAGAGAGAGGCATAACACTAACACTAGCTCCAAGATCACATAAAGCAGTTTTAACATAGTTTCTTTTAATAGAGCATGGTATAGTTGGTACTCCTGGATCTCCAAGTTTCTTTGGTATTCCACCTTTAAAAGTATAATTAGCAAGAATGGTGGAAATTTCAGCTTCTAGTATCTCTCTTTTATTAGTAACTATTTCTTTCATGTATTTAGCATAAGGATTCATTTTAAGCATATCAGTCAAACGCATATGCAAAAAGATTGGTCTAATCATTTCAGCAAAGTGCTCAAAATCCTCATCATCCTTTTTCTTGGATGGTTTAGGTGGAAAAGGCATGGGTTTCTGAACCCATGGTTCTCTTTCCTTACCGTGCTTCCTAGCAACAGAGTCTCTCTTATCTAACGTTGATTCTTTGATTGTGGGTTATCAAGATCAACAGAGCATCATCATTAACATTATCACTAGGTTCATGTTCATTACCAGATTGTGTTTCAGCATCAGAAATAGAAATATCATTAGGATTCTCAGGTGTGTCAACAACAAGTTCACTAGAAGCATGCAAAGCCCTATCATTTTTCTTTCTCTTCCTCTTAGAAGGACTAGCTGCATCAACACTATTTCTCTGAGAATCTTGCTCAATTCTCTTAGGATGGCCCTCAGGATACAAAGGTTCCTGAGTAACTTTACCACCTCTAGTTGCAACTCTAACAGCAAAGTCATTATTTTTACTATTCAATTCATTGAGCAAATCATTCTGAGCTTTAAGTACTTGTTCTACTTGAGTGGTAACCATAGAAGCATGTTTACTAATAAGTTTAAGTTCAACTTTAACACTAGCCATATAATCACTCAATTGTTCAAGCATATCAGCATTGTGTTTCAATTGTCTACCAACATAAGCATTGAAGTTTTCTTGTTTAATAATAAAATTATCAAACTCATCTAAGCATTGGCTAGCAGACTTATTACGAGGAATATCACCTTCATCAAATCTATAGAGAGAATTTACCTTTACTACCTGTGTCGGGTTATCAAGACCATGTGTTTCTTCAATAGGTGATGAATTAAGACCATGTATTTCTTCAACAGGAGGTAAATTCTTAACATCTTCAGCTTTTATACCTTTTCTTTCATAGATTTATTTGCCTCTTGCATATCTTTAGGACTGAGAAATAGAATGCCCCTTTTCTTCGGAGTTGGCTTAGGAGTTGGTTCAGGAAGTGTCCAATTATTTTCATTGGTCAACATATTATTCAATAGAATTTCAGCTTGATCAACAGTTCTTTCCCTGAAAATACAACCAACACAACTATCCAGGTAATCTCTGGAAGCATCGGTTAGTCCATTATAAAAGATATCAAGTTTTTCATTTTTATTGAGAGGATGATCAGGCAAAGCATTAAGTAATTGGAGAAGCCTCCCCCAAGCTTGTGGGAGACTCTCTTCTTCAATTTGCTCAAAATTATATATCTCCCTTAAAGCAACTTGTTTCTTATGAGTGGGGAAATATTCAGCAGAGAAGTAGTAAATCATATCCTGGGGACTACGCACACAATCAGGATCAAGAGAATTAAACCATATCTTAGCATCACCCTTTAATGAGAACGGAAATAATTTAAAGATGTAATAATAGCAAGTTTTCTCATCATTAGTGAACAGGGTAGCTATATCATTTAATTTAGTAAGATGGGCCACAACAGTTTTAGATTCATAGCCATAGAAAGGATCAGATTCAACCAAAGTAATTATATCAGGATCAACCGAGAAATCATAATCCTTATCAGTAATAAAGATAGGTGAAGTAGCATAAGCTGGATCATATTTCATTCTAGCATTCAGAGTTTTTTCTTTAAGCTTAGCTAATAGTTTCTTAAGATCGCTTCTATCACTGTAGGCAAGAAAATCTCTAGCAGTTTCTTCATCCATAACATAACCCTCAGGAACAACAGGCAATTCATATTTAGGGGGAGAATCTTCATTATCACTTTCATCAATATTATCAGTTTCAATAATTTCATTCTCTCTGGCCCTAGAAAGTTGTTCATCAAGAAATTCACCTTGTGGCACAGTAGTTTCAAGCATAGAAGTAGTTTCATCATAAGTATCATGCATAGCAGAAGTGACATCATCAATAACATGCGACATATCAGAATTATTAGCAGACGCAGGTTTAGGTGTCGCAAGCTTACTCAAAACAGAAGGTGAATCAAGTGCAGAGCTAGATGGCAGTTCCTTACCACCCCTCGTAGTTGAGGGAAAATCTTGGTTCTTTGATCTTTCAAGTTCTTCATAATGATAAGCAGATATAAATCCAAAAATCAAATAATAGAGCTATGCTCCCCGGCAATGGCGCCAAAAAATGTTCTTGATAACCCACAACTATAGGGGATCGCAACAGTTTTCGAGGGTAGAGTATTCAACCCAAATTTATTGATTTGACACAAGGGGAGCCAAAGAATATTCTCAAGTATTAGAAGCTGAGTTGTCAATTCAACCACACTTGGAAACATAATATCTGCAGCAACGTATTTAGTAGCAAAAATATGATAGTAGTGGTAATGGTGGCAAAAGTAATATTTTTGGGTTTTGTAGTGATTGTAACAGTAGCAGCGGGAAAGTAAATAAGCGAAGAACAATATAGGAAAAGCTCGTAGGCATTGGATCGGTGATGGAGAATTATGACGGATGCGATCGATCATATAACAGTCATAACCTAGGGTGACACAGAACTAGCTCCAGTTCATCAATGTAATGTAGGCATGTATTCCGAATATAGTCATACGTGCTTATGGAAAAGAACTTGCATGACATCTTTTGTCCTACCCTCCCGTGGGAGCGGGGTCCTATCGGAAACTAAGGGATATTAAGGCCTCCTTTTAATAGAGTACCGGACCAAAGCATTAACGCATAGTTAATACATGAACTCCTCAAACAATGGTCATCACCGGTAAGTATCCCGATTATTGTCACTTCGGAGTTAACGGATCATAACACATAATAGGTGACTATAGACTTGCAAGATAGGATAAAGAACTCTCATATATTGATGAAAACATAATAGGTTCAGATCTGAAATCATGGCACTCGGGCCCTAGTGAAAAGCATTAAGCATAGCAAAGTCATGGCAACATCAATCTCAGAACATAGTGGATACTAGGGATCAAACCCTAACAAAACTAACTCGATTACATGATAAATCTCATCCAACCCATCACCGTCCAGCAAGCCTACGATGGAATTACTCACGCATGGCAGTGAGCATCATGAAATTGGTGATGGAGGAAGGTTGAAGATGATGATGGCGACGGATTCCCCTCTCCGAAGCCCCGAACGGACTCCAGATCAGCCCTCCCAAGAGAGTTTAGGGCTTGGCGGTGGCTCTGTATCGTAAAACATGATGAATCCTTCTCTTTGATTTTTTTCTCCGGAAGTGAATATATGGAGTCAAGGTGGACGACGGTGGAGCATCAGGGGGCCCACAAGGTAGGGGGCGCGCCCAGGGGGGTAGGGCGCGCCCCCATCCTCGTGGATAGGTGGTGGGACCCCTAACGTGGATCTTTCTTCTAGTATCTTTTATATATTCCAAAATAATTCTCCGTTGATTTTCAGGTCATTCCGAGAACTTTTATTTATGCACAAAAATAACAACATGGCAATTCTGCTGAAAACAGCGTCAGTCCGGGTTAGTTTCATTCGAATCATGCAAGTTAGAGTCCAAAACAAGGGCAAAAGTGTTTGGAAAAGTAGATACGACGGAGACGTATCAGATCTCAATGTTGTCGGTCTTCAGGCCGGCCAATTACTCATATGGACCAAAACGTGGGCCTATAATCATCTTGGGCCACTAGCAGGTCTAGACGTATAGTAATTTTCCGCCTTTAACAGGCAAGTAAAGTTCTGGCCCGCTGGGCCAGAGAATACCATGGGCTTTTAACAGGCTAAAAACTAGATTGGGCTAGCATTGAGCCGAAAAATTCATGCACCAATACATGCTGAAACTGCCTAAGGCCCATGTTTGGCCCCAATAGGACGAGCCATTAATAGGCCAAAATATATCTCGGGCCCTGTTTGGCCTAATAAAATTATGGGCTTTAAGCAGGACAATATCAACGCGGGCCGTAGGCCCAACAGTGTCACGGGACATTATCAGATGGGCTGTAAGCAGGCCGGATTCAACGCGGGATGTAATTAGGCCCAACTGTTACACGGGCCATTAACAGGCAGATAGGCCAGTTGGGCTGAAATTTATCCATCAAGACTATGGGCCATTAAGAGGCCTAAAGTTACTTCACACAACAAATAACCCAGTTTCCACATAGGTCGTTAAATGGCCTGAAGTTATACCGGGCCGACAACGTCCCAGATGCACCACGACCCGCTAACAGGCCGGAACTATTATCGGGCTAAACTGGTAAATGGGCATTTAACAGGCTAGAATACAAACCTGGCTTAGAATGGGCCCAAAAGAATTGTTGTGTATTAACGGGCCTGATCCAATATGGGCAGTAATTTGGCCCAAAACAC
Source organism: Triticum aestivum (assembly GCF_018294505.1). Lineage (NCBI taxonomy): Eukaryota > Viridiplantae > Streptophyta > Magnoliopsida > Poales > Poaceae > Triticum > Triticum aestivum. The sequence goes on from NC_057797.1 coordinate 121,472,693, forward strand.
GACAGGCTGTGAATGGGCATGATCTGATATGGGCCTCAATTTGACCCAAAATATGGTAGGCTGTTAACGGGCCAGCCCACTAGTGTCTGAAAAAATATGGTGGGCCTTTAGTTGGGCCGGCCATTTTACCTTAAATGGGCCACTGTTGGGCTATGCCACATGTCGACATATCATAGGCGTCTTCCTTCCATTGTAGGGATGACATCTGTCCCAACGATGAGCTGACACGTGCATCATCCAGCGAATGAGAATTTTACACGTGGAAAATCCCCATTGGTCGGAGCAGTTAACAGGTTATGGGATCCAAATCGGAACTCGATAGCTTAACGGAGAGCTATTACGGTGGATGCCACGTGTCGGTCACCCTTGACGAAACCACTTCTATGATGCGCGATTTATCGTCATGGAAGTGGACACTTCCGTGATGATAATTTTGGTAATGTCATGGAACACTTCTACGACAGCACAGGTATGACTATCTTGATTCTGTTAGAAAATCATCATGGATGTACATGCATGACAGAAAACATGACCTACTATGACAAACACGTATCATCACGGAAGTGTAGTTTTTTTTGTAGTGCTAACACACACACGTTGATCTGGATAACCGTTTTTGTTGGTTTGTCTTATCGCAAATAGTTCATCTGAGTGACCTGTATATCGTCTATCGCACACACTTTGATTTGGCTAACTGTTTATGTGGTTTTGTCTCATTGCAAACAGTTTGTATGGACCAACTATATGCCACTTATCGCACACACAACTCTTTTCTGAATCATGCTTGATTGATCCACCATTGCACACAGTTTATTTCATTGGTGACGGTTTTATTACCATACCATTTGTGATTCATGCATCACACATAGTTTTGTTGAATGGTCTCCTATACATGTGTCGCGTTAGGACCTTCCTGCAGTAGTGTATGGTGATACTACATGTTATACTCATGGTCCAGCCCACATTACATTTAGTGCTTATATAAGAGTCAATGGATAGGATAATTTTGGCACCGAATTCGGCAACGTCTACTTTAAAGTGTCCATATCTAATTTTAAAGAATCCTCTGCATACGTAATATCCTATTCCAAAGTGATTCTCCGGATACGGTATAACATGTAGCATGCAGATACAGATTATCCAGAAATCAACTAGAATTGTCTTAGAGTTTCAAACTGGATAATCTGTTTTTTGAGTAAAATAATCCTAGCCTAATATGATAGAGATACTAATTATGGAGTTATCAAGTACAATTAACTAGCATGCCCAACTATGAATTTTATCACTAGTAGAGTTGATGGTTTAATTATTCAATTTGTATTGATACCATCTCACAAAGCTCGGATTTTAGCCTAAATCATATCTTTATTTTCTTAACTAATTGATTCATGCAAGGATGAAATTTTAAACCCTTCTCAAACGTTTCTAGGAATATAATTACCTACCTAACAGATTGTTGATTCAAATATTTTGGTTTCCGGTCCAAGTCTGCCTCGTTTCCAATTTGAATCTATGGTCTGCTATATCTGCACTCGAGTCCACAACCCATCAATATCGGCTCCGCTATGAATCCAAGAAAATAATATGGTGAAGGATATGGTATGAGATAAATCTATTCTGATCCGTTTACACTCCAAAGGGATTACAAAACGAATGTTCTCCTCATTAGTCCATTTGGCCGCGGTCACTAAGGGGCACACCAGACTTATAAGAGTTCTATTTTCATCTTTGGAAAATAATAGTTGTGTGCCACTTTTATGGCGGCCTCTTTCATATCTCTATACTTCGTACATAAAAATCATATTAGTTAGGCTCACACATCTTCTTTGTTCACTTGGTGTTACTTCAAAAAATCAGGGAGTGAGTCTCATAATCTAAGAAATTCTTGTTGTTCCGGATATATATGCAATGAGTCACTAAGAACACATCATTTTTGCAACACACACTTTACCAGGCTGGCAAATTAGGGCTCACGGTCACAAGAATCTAATATTTCTAGCATGTGACTTTTTAGAACATTGGCATGAGTTAGATATTCATGTGTGTGTTCTGAGCCAAAACATAAAGACAACTTGGCAGAGTCAAAAAATTTACCACTCATCATTATTAGTTCCTCTTGCTAAATAATCTTATTAATTGATACAGCACATCCTCCACAGCCTTAACACATTTCTTCTTCAACACTCTTTTTTGCAAAAACAAAGTACCATAAATTTTTTTGTTTTGACAATAACTTCACACCCCCCTTGGGTAAAGCCCTCCTTGCTGCAGGCCACAACACATTTTGCCTGATCACAGCATGAAGCGGTATATGTCCCACTAAGCTCTTTGCACGTCTTGGCCTCTAAACCTACAAAACAATAATCAAAATATCGTGCATGAAAAACCAGATCGTACAATATTCTGAAGGGACAAAAGAAAAGAATGTGAGTAAAGTAGTATAATTTACACATATGGCTAGCAAATGTATAGATCATACATTAAAGAAGTGCATTGTTCTTGCAGGGGATTATTCTTAAAATATTTACCAAGAACTAAATGGAGTGGCATGAGGAGTAGAAAACATAGTAGGATTGTCACATTGAGGGTTCCCATGTCTCAAGTAATATACGGTCAAAAGGCAAGTAAGAGAGAACACAAAAGATGCACATCCAAATGGTCTATGCCATCTCTTATAGCCATGGATGATGATATCTGAAGAAAAATATAAGTCAAAGATATGACGTATCTTGTGTCTTCAATATATGTGTGAAAAATAAAAGTCAAAGATATGACATATCTCGTGTCGTCAATATATCTGTGACGCAATGTTGTTTTCTCTACTCCTAATGGAGAACTTGTTAGCCTGGTACTCCGGTTTTATTTCCTCTCACCACCCCTCCCATTGAATTTTCCCTTGCTCATTAAAAAACAAAACTCATTAAAGGGAGATCTTGTTTCGTGATTGCTTTAGCACGTGTGGATTCATTCTAATCATGTAAATAATAGGTAATTAAGAATTTAGAAATCCCACCATATATGTGAGATCACCTTCCTAAAATATAAACGTAATATTTTCTTGATAACCTTCCAAAACCAAATGAGGTATTTCTCAATAAAAAATCATTAATGTCATGCACCATGTCATTTATTATAATCATTATCATTATCTCTACTATTAATTGAGAATCACAAGTTTCCTAATATCACAAAAATAATATATCTTTTTCTTATGGTCGTACGCATCCGCGCGCCCCTGCGGAGGGACACCGTGCGGGACACCATGGAGCACGCCGTAGCCGGGCCTAATGTTAGGGTGATACTTAAGAATGTCAGGGCGTGCATCACGACGTCGAGGATGGCCGTGGCGGAAGGTGGGTCGTCAGACCGCCACATACATACGCTCATGGATGCGATCATATTATATTTCTTATCAGTCATACAGAAAGCCAGACAAGCTACATTCTGAAATCAAGTGTGGCCATTCAAATGTTAAGAAATTCATTAAAAAATATGTGCTACCATACTCGGTAGTCGTCGTCGTTCGCAATAGCCATTCATGCAAAATCTCTACCCCAATGGAGCAGTTGGTAGTCTGGTAACTGGTACAACGATGTAGCGCCCGTTGACCGATGTGCCAGGTGTCTTCCGGTGTTTCGTTGTTGTTGCCTTGTCAGTTGCTTGCGTGTCGCATCTTGTCATGTCATCATGTGCATTGCATCATCATGTTTTCGAAACTTGCATCTGTCCCGGCCTCCTCGTTCTCTCCGTTGTCCGTTCTGAGCCCAGACACACTTGCACGCGCCCGCGGCATGTCCGAAATATTATTTTATAAGTGGCTGGAAAATATTCTCGGAATGGGATGAAAGTTGGCGTGCGGTGTTTTTATGTTGTAGGTAGGCCGCCTGTCAATTTTCATCACATTCGGAGTTCGTTTGACGCCCCAACGGATAACTAAAGCGGTAATATAGTCGGTCTAACATCGGACGTTTTCGGTCTCCGGAAACAGTCGCCAGGCCTCTCCTCTTCTATCTTCTCAGCCCTTTGCCTTCTGTACTACCTCTCACCGCCAGGCCCTACCTAACCTCTCTCGTCAGCCCGCGGACCTCCTCCCGCACGCGTCCGAAATCTATCCCGGACCCGACCCGGACAGTCGTTACCGCTGTGTCCGGATCAACCCCAAACATCTACAAAACGTCTCCATTTTGTTAATTGGACTTCCTAACATATTTTTTCCGTCCGTCCGATTACGATCGAAGGGACGAGATAGCCCCTAACCTATCCTACTCGCTATATATATTAGCCGAACCCTAGACCAACTCCCTCTTTTTCCTTACCCGCCGCCACTCTCTCATCGGGATCCTCCCAGATCCCCTTCTCACCCAACCAGCTAGCTCCTTCGAGTATCCCTCGATCCCCTCCAAATCCGCAAACAACCACCTCCTCCCTGTTCGATCCAAAGGAGTGGAGCTCCTCCGCGCCCATAGGCTCTCCCGCTCGAAGGCTCCACGCTGTCTTCGCCAAGCTCCAGGCCGACCCCGAGCCCTCTCCCTCGGTCCCTCCTTCTCTTCTTTCTTTCTCCTGCACTCTCAACTCTCTCTCTCTGTGCCTCGCAGGACGCCATGGCTGCCCCGAAGCTCCAAGACGCTGCTACCCCGCGGCCGGGTCCTGCAACCTCGCCCGCACCTCCTCTACCCCGTGCCTCGGATCCGTCCCTTGTTTCGCCTCCCGCACTGAGCTCCTCAAGTCCCGCGTCCGCCGTGGCCATGGAGCACATCGGCGTCGTCCTCGCCTCCCTGTAGGAACTGAACATCACCGCCGCCCATGGAACTCCTCCGCCATGGACAGCGTCTCTCCAGCGCTTGCGTCGCCTACTTCACTCCAGGACTGACTCCTTCCACCTCGATTTGGTTGCTGCCGTCGCGCCAAGCTCCGCCGTTGCCTGCCCGCATCCCGGTCGCCCGCCTCCGCTTCCTCTGCAATGAGCAGAGGCACGTTCGTCAGGCGCCCGCCTCCCCTGTTCCTGCTCGCTCACGTGAGACGAGTGCCTCGCCCGACCCGTTGACTGCATCGCTCCCCGTTTCGCTAGCATGGGCCGGCCTCGCCTGCCCAGATCCGCACCCTGGGCCACTTCTTCCAGCAAGGCCCATGGCCACCTCTTTCCTGCAGCCCACAGAGCAGGCCCAGCTTGCTTCCCCTCCAGATCCGACCTGGGCTTGGCCCAAAGTGAGCAACCCTCACCCAATTCCAGATTTGGCCCGATATGTTATTTTTCCCGTTGCTGCGATTTTGTCTTTTTTTCCAGAGGAGAGTAGTTTTATAGAAAACCCCCTAACCTTCATGCATATAATAACTTAATAACCGTGCATCGGTTTAAAATGATTTATTTATGAAACTTGCTTAGAATTTTGTCTAGATTCATAATATCCAACTTTCATATATGTTTAAAAAGTTTAAAATGCTGTTTGTTTAAATTTGCTTAAATAAGTTGTTAAAATGCTTTAATTCATAACTAAATAACCGTAACTTGGAATTTAAGAAACTTTATATGCAAATGGGGTAGAACTTTGACTAGTTTAACATGGTGGCATCATCTTGCATGTTTAATAACTATAAAATATGGTTTAGGGAAGAACAGTACCAAACCATAAAATATGCACATGAGGTTTTTCCGGAATTGTTGTTTGTTATTTCCGGCCTCATTTAAACTTGCCTAGATAGATAGTTTCTTTATGCTTCATCTCTTGCCATGCTAACAACATTTAATCTTGTTGGGTACATAAACGGGATCGAACTAAATAACTTGTTGTGGTGTTTTGTCAATATGCAACTCGTTGCATATTGATCTCCACTTAATTTGTAGAATTGCTTGTGCACCTTGCCATGCCATGCCTCATTAAACTGGACATGCATCATACTTGATTGTGCATCATGACATGATTATGTGTTGGTTGTTTACCATGATTGTTTGCTTCTTTCCGGTGTTGCTTCTTCGGGTTGGTTCCGTTAACGTCGCGTTTGTGAGGACCCGTTCGACTACGTCCATTTGTCTTCTTCATGGACTCGTTCTTCTTCCTTGCGGGATTTCAGGCAAGATGACCATACCCTCGAAATCACTTCTATCTTTGCTTGCTAGTTTCTCGCTCTTTTGCTATGCCTATGCTGCGATACCTACCACTTGCTTATCATGCCTCCCATATTGTTGAGCCAAGCCTCTAACCCACCTTGTCCTAGAAAACCGTTGTTTGGCTATGTTACCGCTTTGCTCAGCCCCTCTTATAGCGTTGTTAGTTGCAGGTGAAGATTGGAGTTCGTTCCTTGTTGGAACATGGATATTTTGTTGGGATATCACAATATCTCTTATTTAATTAATGCATCTATATACTTGGTAAAGGGTGGAAGGCTCGGCCTTATGCCAGGTGTTTTGTTCCACTCTTGCCGCCCTAGTTTCCGTCATATCAGTGTTAAGTTCCCGGATTTTGCGTTCCTTACGCGGTTGGGTTATAATGGGAACCCCTTGATAGTTCGCCTTGAATAAAACTCCTCCAGCAAGGCCCAACCTTGGTTTTACCATTTGCCACCTAGCCTTTTTCCCTTGGGAGTCGTGTATCCCTAGGGTCATCTTTATTTTTACCCCCCCTGGGCCAGTGCTTGTGTAAGTGTTGGTCCAAACTAGAGCCCCTTGTAGCGCCACCTCGGGGAAACTTGAGGGCTGGTTTTAGTTGTACGGATTGCTTATCCGGTGTGCCCTGAGAACGAGATATGTGCAGCTCCTATCGGGATGTCGGCGCATCGGGTGGTCTTGCTGGACTTGTTTTACCATTGTCGAGGATGTCTTGTAACCGGGATGCCGAGTCTGATCGGATTGTCTTGGGAGAAGGAATATCCTTCGTTGACCATGAGAGCTTGTGATGGGCTAAGTTGGGACACCCCTGCAGGGATTTGAACTTTCGAAAGCCGCGCCCGCGGTTATGGGCAGATGGGAATTTGTTGATGTCCGGTTGTAGAAAACCTGAAGTTGATCTTAATTAAAATGCATCAACAGCGTGTGTAACCGTGATGGTCTCTTCTCGGCAGAGTCCGGGAAGTGAACACGGTGTTGGAGTTATGCTTGACGTAGGTTGTTCTAGGATCACTTCTTGATCATAGTTGTTCGACCGTGCTTTGCCTTCTCTTCTCGCTCTCTTTTGCGTATGTTAGCCACCAAACATGCTAGTCGCTTGCTGCAGCTCCACCTCATACCTTTTACCCTACCCATAAGCTTAAATAGTCTTGATCGCGAGGGTGTGAGATTGCTGAGTCCCCGTGACTCACAGATTACTTCCAAAACCAGTTTGCAGGTGCCGATGATATCGTGCAGGTGACGCAACCGAGCTCAAGGATGAGCTCGATGAAGACCGTGTTCGTTATGTTGTTCCGTTTTTCAGTTGATCAGTAGTGGAGCCCAGTTGGGTCGATCGGGGATCTATGTAGCATTTGGGGTAGTCTTATTTTACTTTGGTTCCGTAGTCGGACCTTGATTGTATCTGGATGATGTAATGCTTTATTCATGTATTGTGTGAAGTGGCGATTGTAAGCCAACTATGTACCTCTTTAAATATTCATTACATGGGTTGTTGTGAAGATTACCTCACTTGCGACATTGCTTACAATGCGGTTATGCCTCTAAGTCGTGCTTCGACACGTGGGAGATATAGCCGCATCGTGGGCGTTACAAACGAGCTGCTATACAAACCGTTTTTAACCCCTTTCTGCGATGACATTTTAAACCGTTGCCAGGCGAGTGTGGGCGATAGGGGGGTCCTTCCCGCATGACCCAGAAACCGTCGGGGATAGGGAGCCATGATGCATACAGTTGTCCCTATAAAACTATTTCTGATATCTGGAATATCCCAAATGCTCCATCCTTGCTACTCGTTTGCGCTGGCATTACCATTGAAGTCGGTATTATGTGGTGCTACGTCTATGATGCGCGGCACATCACAAACAGTTTACGAGTATAGAACGTGTATTATAAGAAAAAAAATCGCACACATTCACTTTGCCCAAACAGTATGCGGCAACTAATTAAGAAAATTAGCTAATCATTGTACAAGTGTCAGATAGGATTATGAAAAATCAGACCATCGTAACAGTGTTTTACATGATACTATTGCACACAGTATTCTATGGTGCAATGTTTACGATGCATACCACATGAGAAACAGTTCATGATTGTAAATCGTGTATGATAAGGAAACTATCACAAATATTTAGTTTTCTTGCACCATTTGTGATATTTTCTGACATCACACACGCTTTGGAAATGACAACTATGTGCATGCTCGCACATGGTTCCTCTCTTTGAACCGTGTCAGATTATGGTGTATATCACACAATTTGTGTTTTACCGACCGTGTGCGCCATAACGACCTACAGAGCATAATTTCACCCTAATTTAATTGCTGCTATTTAAAATTGTACCTAATTTTAATTTGAATTTGAAAGTATGCTATAACTTTATTCATATCCATAAGGTTTAAACAACCAATGCATTATTCAACTCATAGGTACATATGTTCAAGAATTACATAAGCACCAAATAAAGAATAATGAACCACAGTTGTATACTTGTACTATTAAAGACGATAAATAAAAATGCGAAATACATTCTGGTTGTTGAACAGGGTGAAGCAGAATGCCCATATTTTTCCCTCCTCCATGCAGAAGGCACACATGAATCTATTCCAACCCCTTGTGATGGTCGGCCGCCCATCCTTCACTGTCTTCATGAACAGATCTAGATAGTCATCATGTTCTGGTAGAAATACTTTAACCTTTGCATGCCCACCAATCATGTAGTTTGAGAGGTAATCATGAGTAAACACATTTGGGAAGCACTGTAAAGGAAAAAGATTCAGACATTGTCATCTAACACAACTCATTATGTGCAGTAAAAAGAAGGATGCAGAGTTCTTACTTACCATCCTACAATTCTCTATTGTCTTGGAGAAAGTGTAAACAAATAGTTTAATTCCCATCTTTTGACCCATTTTACTAACAATCTTTATCAGCTTCCTCACCTGAGTCTGGATCAACAATATCTCATTGCCTCACTTGTCCCAGATGGGCTCATTCCTGTAGGAAGAGCACGAACCCTGGGTGTGCTTGTTGGTGTCAAAACCGGCGGATCTCGGGTAGGGGGTCCCGAACTGTGCGTCTAGGATCGATGGTAACAGGAGGCAGGGAACACGATGTTTTACCCAGGTTCGGGCCCTCTTGATGGAGGTAAAACCCTACGTCCTGCTTGATTAATATGATGATATGGGTAGTACAAGAGTAGATCTACCACGAGATCAAGGAGGCTAAACCCTAGAAGCTAGCCTATGGTATGATTGTTGTATATGGAGTTGTATATTCTATCGACTAGCCTGGCCCTGGTTTATATAATGCACCAGAGGCCTAGGTTAACAAGAGTCCTAGCCGAATACGCCGGTGGGGAGAAGTCCTTGTCTTGATCGCCAAGTCTTTGTGGAATCTTCCTTGTATGCGACAGCTGTCCGAACTGGCCCATGAGTATACGGCCATGGGGGGCCTCGGCCCAATCTAATAGACCGGGAGACGACTTGGTGAGTAACCCCTAGTCCAGGACACCGTCAGTAGCCCCCTGAACCGGTCTTCAAGTTAGGGACGCTCCTCGATTCTTCCGAACTGTTCTTCATCTTCGGTCGTCGGTCTTGAAAACTGGTTCAACAAATCTTCTCATCTTCGATCTTGAGGATCGTCGAAATGCATTCGACGAGTTTATACACCGGGTATCCGAGGAGCCCCTTTAAGTTTCCGACCTTTATCAATGCCTTATTATTTTTATGCCACACCTCGGGTTTGAAGTTGTTCCCGGGAGGCAGTGTCCTCTTGCGTCCGAGCTCTATCGCCGGACTATATTCGAGGTATCTTTTGCAGTCGAGCACCAATGCGGGACCGCTTCCCAGCTCTAAAGCCGGAATGTATCCGAGCTCCAACGCCGGACTATATCCGAGGTGTCATATCACCTTGGTTCAAAAAATTTGAAGGAGTTTAGCCGAGCTTAATGCCGGAAATGCCCTCTACGGAGCCAGCCACTAGCGCCCGATCTTTATGCCGGACTGCTTCCGAGGTGGTGCACCACCCCGAATGTGGGCCGATTTTTGTGAATATTTTTTGTTGGTGCAATTTATTCTCTGCCGAGATATATACCCAGTAGCCCTCAAGGTGTGTATCGGTCTAAAACCCGAGATGCACCTGAAGGATGACGTAAGACCACTGATCCTAGTAGCCGCTGAGACTCAGATTGATTTGCAAAATTGGCCTGAGGATCAAGTCCAAGCTCGGCAGAATACTTCGGGACACTAAAAGCGGCATGCTCAGTCCTCGAGACTCAAGTTGGGTGCGGCCGACCAACCTGAGGATCAAAATCTCCTCGGAAACTATATTGCACATAAAATTTTCTGCATTGGACAAGCAATGCAGTAGCCCCCGAGACACTGGTCGGGTGGCAACACCAGATCAGGGGATCGATGTGCCCCTTTAATATTTGTAAATAATAATCCCGAAGCCCAGTAGCCCCCGAGCCTTAATGCGGGCACGGGTGGCCGAATTAAGGATCAATATCTATAGTAAAATCACAAATTATGTGTAATGACTCTATGTATCCAAGTACTTTACGTCATTAATGCTCGGATCCGCATTGTACAAAACTTTGTTGACCGACCATCGGCTTCCACCTCCTTGGCCAGTAGCCGAGGAGTGTTTGTCCTACTTTATAAAGCCTTTATGAGGGCAAAGATTTACGACAAACAAGGCAATCTGGCCACACGGTTTTATAAACAAAGGTACGCAGAGAGATATGTTATATTACTTTTAACAGAAGAAATGTATTCCAAGGAAAATAGTCCCGCTACCGGTTCCTTTCTTTGGGTTGTCATGCTAAGCATGATCATGAAACCTCAGCTCGAATGTAAGAGCAAAATATTGAGGATTTAGTTTGGGAGGCCAGTTAATAGCCCCCGGTAGTGTTCGGCGACAGTCGAGGTCAAGCCGTAAACACTTCAGCCAATGTTATGAATGGCCCGTCATAGTCATCGGATCGCTGACCAGTTTACGCTTATTGTGACAGTCAGTTTTTGGCTTTCTCCACTAAGGTGCTTAACAATGTGAGCTGGAAGCACAATCGCAGTGGTTCTCCCTTTGCACGCCTAGCCGAACAAAATGGAACGTAGGAAGCAAGTGCAGGAGCCGGGCAACCCAACTATTGACCGAAGACACAATTCGAAACCGATGCATATATAGCAATATCTGAGAATGTTTTTGCCGAATCCCTAAATGTGTCCGGTGTTGCACTGCGAGACTAATGCTGGAAAAGCACAAATAGTTCAAAAGTGCCAAAAAGCTTGGAAAACCAAGAAACGTCAGTAAAAACATGATGTCCGAACAAGATCAAGTGTTCGGTGCCAATCCGAAATTGGTCTTAGAAAAAAGAAGTGCTTCTGTCGTCCTTTAACATGACACATCCTATCTCAAGACTTTGAGCGGGTCAGCCTACGACTTCAACCTCCTATCCCGAGGGCGGAGTACTTCTCATTAGGCCAGTTTAGCAAACTAAACTCTAGCGGCTTTGAGAGAGAAATTAGGCTCCCCGGCTAGTGACTGCACACTCGCGTCGAAAAAAGGAGTGATAAATAATAATAATAATAGAACTTTGCAATGACTGAGAAGAAGAACACTTATTATAAAATGGCTCAAATAAACTTAAGAGCCCCCAAGTGGCTTGGGTAGAAGAATGATTGCATGTACCGAAGTACTTATATCATATCTATGTTCAACCGAACTTTAAATGCGTCTTAACCGACCGTCGGCTTCTCTCTCTTCGGTTAAGGACCGAAAAGTGTTATGTACTCCATCGGTCGAGAATATCGACGGTGTTTCCAATAACCAGGCAATCAGGCCATAAGGCTGTAACAGACAAAGCGCGCTCAGGGAACTTATGCTATATTACTGCGAAGAGTAAGAAGCATCTTCGAAGAAAATAGTACCCCCACTGATACCTTTCGTCGGTGCTCATTATTATTATGAGACTTGTGCAATAGATTTTTTGTACTCATGAGTTCCGTTGTGTGCCGACCATCATTGAATAACTATAAGAGCGCTAGCTTTCGGCTTCACCCAGTCTGAGGTCCGGCTCGGGTGACCCGATCATGACAATCGCAGAGGTGCTCCCTTTACTCCCTAGCCGAACAATCGGGAACGTAGGGGTAAACACAGGAGCGAGGCAACCCAGCTTGCAAATCGCTTAAGTCAATATGGTGCATATTGTGGCATAATACACGAACAAGGAACGAAGCCGTACAAGTATAATCATATGCAAGAAGAAAAGCTTCATAAATGAAGCCCCCAAGTAAACGGGGTATTTGAATTTATGCATCACAAACAAAGTTTGGACAAGGAAATTTTTTAGAAGCAACTTTTTTCCAAAAAAGTATAATGCTTGGTCGAACCGAACACAAGTTAGAAATTAAAGCTTTGAGCATGAAAGCGACTTAGCTGGTTAATGTGTTCGGTATTGATGACGCGGTCCGAGCTTGATGCGGGGCAAGGTTCCATCCCTCAAGCCGGTCCCGAGGTGGCGGAGCGGAGAGCTTGACACGCCGAAGTGGTGACATAGTACGATCAATGCAGACCGGCAGAGTGATGCCGAAGTCCCCGGATCATTTTCCTGTGCACAAAAAATAGTGCAAACCGGAGATAATAGTAATAATGATAATTAAAAAAAATCGTTGCATAATAAATAATTTATGCAAAGTGAATAATAAAATAAATATGGCCTGGCGCCGAAGTCAATGTCGATGCAGGGCGTCGGCGTGATGCGGTAAAGGCGTGGCAAAGCCTGAATTCGCAGGTCGGTCCGAGCTCCGAGTGCGGCGTTCGCCGGACTATGTACGGAAACTGATCGAACCACCATGCGATCGTCGTTAATGCGGTCACCATTTGATAGACCTATGTACATATCATGGACAAACCGGAGTAATAATTCGTTGGGAAAAATGAACCCAAACAAGCAAAAAATACTGAGATTAATAGCACCTGGTTTATTTGTTGTAGCAATCCGAAGGAAGATGATTCCTAAAATTGGGACTCGCTCTGCACACTCATTGCCTGATGGGCGATAAAACGATGGCATGACAATGCTGGTAAAGGTTGACTCGCCGAGGCAAAGCCCTCGGCCCAGCTAACGTGACGGAGCTGGTCGGCTAGTGACTATATCTGAGCACCAGGGAGATGCCTCATGCGGAGGTCTCCTACATGGTGAACTATATCTCCAACTGCAAGCTCGCCGAGGATTGGCGGTACGGCAAGGGGCCATACTCTCGCGCCAACCCTCCGCCCGTCGTAAGTTCTTGCTTCTTTTCTTCCTTTGGTAGCCGGCCTCATGATAGCCGGCCTCTGATCAGTCGGTTTGCCCCTAGCAAAACCCTCTCCTCCCGCCGACGACCGGGGCCGCAGGGGTAGAGCGCCAGCTCATCCCTTACTGCTCGGTGGACGACGCCGATGACCCGGACTTGGGAGCGGCTGCCATGGAAGACGCCATCATGGGGAAAAGCGAACGAGGTCGGAGGCGCGGGGCTCACGGCCGGCTTCGAGGACTGGCCGGATGATACCGAGGTCGAAGTCGCCCCGCGCCGCCAGCCGGTGCCTGATCATCAACGCGCGAGCTCATCCGCCGCGCCGGCTGCTGGCGGCGGCGCCCAGAAGCGCCAGGCCGTGTTGATCCTCTTCGGCAGCCGGTCGAAGAAGTCCAAGGCTTCCATAGCGGCGAACAAGCGAGATGAGGCGGCCGCGAAGGCGGCCCGCTTCCGCAAGGCGGTGAAGCAGTCGCAGGCGATCTCAGCGTAAGTCGTCGAATGCTTGGATACATATTTTTTGTTGTTCTTCTTTTTGATTGAAAACTCTTCTAAACCATTCTTTGCTCGCCGGACAGGGCGCCGCTTTCCCTTGAGCGGGGTCCGGGCGGCTCCGTAGTCGGGCCGACTGGAGGGTCTTCAGGCTCCCGCTGTGTGGATCCCCACGCCGACCTCAGGGAGGCCACGAAGCGGAACGCATGAGAGGCGCGGGAGGAGCGGGAGGCGGCGGAGTGAAGGGCCACCCAGGTGACGAAGGAGCAGGCCGATGCAGCAGCCAAGGCCCGGGCGGAGGCGACAGCTGCGAAGACGGAGGCGGAGGCTTCGCACAACCAGCCTCCGCTGCTAGCCATTCCCCTCCGCGCCGTGGCCCCCAATATTCATGTGCCTCCGCTGGAGGAGGTCGACCAAGAACCGCCAGTGATGGAGCGGAGGGAGGACTCCGTGATCTTCGTGGAGAGGGCGCCGCCGGTAGCGCCAACCGGAGCGGGCCAAGGCGGCCAGTCGGCTGCGGCGCCAGGGCAGCCGGCTGGGGGTGAGCCAGAAGCAGGAGCCGGCCTTGAGGTGCAGCCAGCAATGCGCCAGCGCGCAGGGGGAGGCACCGATGCGCCAGAGCCGCACCGAGCTACGGGTGCCAGCCAGACGGCGGAGGCCTTGGAGGCGGCCAGCACCGGCACGTCCGAGTGGACTCCCAGCGGCGGGACGGGCGAGCTGAATGCGGCGGCCCAAGAGGTTCGGAACCGGCTTCAGGCCCAAGCCGCCTCGCTACAGCAATACACCCAAGAGTTCCTTGCAACGCGGGCCGTCATCCGGGTGAGTCTTCTATCTTTGGTTGCTTTGTTCTCTTGATTTCTTCCGTGGGGGCGCGTCAGCGCACCCACTGGGTGTAGTCCCCGAGATTCGGGCCGACTGCTGAGCAGTTGGGTCGGATCTTCCTTGACGACTACCTTATTCTCGCCTCCTGTCTAATCTTCCAGGAGTATCATAACCTCCGCGCTGCCGCCTTCAACTCCCAGGCTTAGGAGCTGCGTCGGAGAACCGAAGACCTGATCAGCAGCCGGAGTACGTACTTGGTTTCGTTCATCTCCTGTGGGGGCGCGTCAGCGCACCCACTGGGTGTAGTCCCCTAGATTCGGGCCGACTGCTGAGCAGTCGGGTCGGATCTTTCCTGACGACTTCACCTTAAAGGTTTTTCTTTTGTCTTTCGTGCTCACAGAAGCCAATGCCGACTTAAGGGGGCAGCTCAGCGAGGCGCAGACCGCCCTTCGTGCCAAGGAAACCGAGTACGACGCCTTGGTCCTGGAGCGTGACCGCCTGGCCAAGAAGCTGGCTGACCAGGAGGAGAGCCACAAGGCGGCTCTGAAGAAGGCGCAGGATAACGAAGCCGCCCTGAAGGCCGAGTTTGAGACTGAAGCGGCGGGCTGGGCTGAGACCAGGCAAGCGCTAAATGAAGGCTTCGACCGTATTGAGGATTTGATCAATGGTAAGCTGCCTTCCTCGCTCCTTGCCTGCCCCTTGCCGCCTGACTTGTGTTCTGACTTGAGCTGCTTTTTATTCTCTGTGCAGACTACTTTCCTAGCTACTCCATCTTCACCGCCCAAACCATCGAGGCCCATCACGAAGCGCGCCAGCAGGCGGGGGCTGAAGTCGCGCCGGACGCGAGTCGGTCGCTCGAAGAGCAACTCTTGGCGGTCCCAGCGCGGCTGCAGCCGGCTCATCGTATGCTCCGCCGCCTCCAGCGCGCCGGAGCGCAGGTGTTGGCCGCCCTCTGGCCAACCGAGACGATTCCCTGCACCCCGAGTCGGACTGCCGACTGGCTGGAGGTTGCGGATGGCCGCTTCGAGGCCTCGAAGGCGTCGGCGGCCCGGCTTGGAGCTGGGGGGCGCTGGAGTTCGTCCGAGCTTGGTATCCGGGGCTGAACCTGGACCAGCTGCGCACCTGGCGGCTAGAGGCCGACGAAGAGCTAGTGGAGGTGCGGCTGACTATCGCTCAGCACGCATCGACAATCGCCGAGTGGACTGACATCAGCGTCTTCGCTCCCGAGATTAATGATGACGGCGTTGCCCAGCCGGAGGAGTGGTTCGGGCTGGACCCGGCGACGGGTGAAGACTCGGCAGAAGAGATCGCCTCCAGCGACGAAGGCGAAGACGAAGAAGGAGAGGAAAGCGAAGACGTCGAGCCGGCTGGTGGGACAGCCAGCCAGCCTTAGCCTGACCGTGCCTCCAGCAACGAGGCGCGCACAAGCGCGCCTTCTGCGGGAGGCGGTGATCATGCCGAGGTTCATCAGCCGGCCACTCCTCGAGCCCGCACTGCCGTCTCCACCGACCTGCCTGGCTCGTCAGTCGCTCCGCCGGCTTAATCTGCCGTCCTTGTTTTTTCCTGCTTGTTACCATCTGAACAATTTTGTTAAGCTTCCGCAGTTCCACCCATTGGGGGTGTATCCAAACTATGTTGAATGTTGGCCTTTTGAAGGTCTTTTATGTAAATATTATCGTGTGCATGTTTGGTTTCCATTCACGTATGCTTTTTATCCTTAGACTGTTTCCTTTGCCGCCTTCCCCTTCTGGGAAGGCAAGTACTTGAGCTTTCTTAGATTGGAGCGAGGTGAATGGAAGCCGACCGGCCGGCTACTCTGGTAGCCGGTCGGTGGTGGGAGAAAAACCGGCTTTTCTTATATTAGTCCGTTAGTCCCTAGCCATTTTTCGTGTGGGCACCCGTTCCTGCCCTTAACTCTTGCCAGCCGGACAGCCGGTTCTTCGAACTGCGACTTTTGGCAAGAGAAGGCTTGGGAGCCGGCACACTACTTGTCTGACTACGGGTAGGACTTCTAATATAACTCCAGGCGGCCAGTCCCCGGGCCGACTAGTGGAACCCGGTGCCGGACGGAAAAAAAGTGAATGCAATGACAAGGCCATAAGCATGATACTTTTCATTTATAGACAAAAGATGGCAGTCCCCAAGCTCTCCTCGGGAGCCCTATTGTCTCGTACTTAGTACAAAAGTTAGCGTGATACATACTGCATTTCAGCTGTAAAACCTTCGGAGGAGGTTGTCGTTCCATGGTCGTTCCGACTCCTTGCCGGAGTCGTCTCTCTTTCGTGCCTTCGGCTTCTGCGCGTCGATCAGGTAGTAGGAGTCATTACCTAAGGCTCTGCTGATGACGAAGGGGCCCTCCCAAGGGGCCGAGAGCTTGTGGTGACCGGCTGTTCGCTGGATCAGCCGGAGCACAAGATCGCCCTCTTGGAAGGATCTTGGCTTGACCTTCCGGCTGTGGTAGCGGCGCAGGCCCTGCTGATAGATGGCGGACTGGCTGAGGGCTAACATCCGGCTTTCTTCTAGCAGGTCGACGCCGTCTTCTCGTGCTTCCTTGGCCTTCGCTTCCATGTACATGGTTACTCGAGGCGAGTCGAACTCGATGTCAGTTGGGATCACCGCCTCGGCACCATACACGAGGAAGAAAGGGGTGAAGCCGGTTGACTTGTTTGGTGTAGTGCGCAGACTCCAGAGGACAGCCGGCAGCTCATCGAGCCAACAGCCCGGCTGAACGCTCCAGTGGTACGATCAGTCGGGGCTTGATGCCGGAAAGGATGAGGTCGTTGGCTCGCTCGACCTGGCCGTTTGACTGCAGGTGGGCGACGGATGCTAGATCCAACCGGATGCCTTGCGTCACGCAGAAACGTGCCAAGGCTCCCTTGGTGAAATTTGTGCCATTGTCGGTGATGATGCTGTGTGGCACGCCGTACCGAGTTGTTATATCTGCGATAAATGTGACGGCAGTCAGCCCATTCAGCTTCTTGATCGGCTTTGCTGCAATCCATTTGGTGAATTTGTCCACGGCGACAAGCAGATGTGTCACGCCACCGCGCGCCATCTTGAATGGGCCCACCATGTCCAGTCCCCAAACGGCGAAGGGCCAAGTTAGGGGAATGGTCTTGAGTGCTGAAGCCGGCATGTGTTGCTTGGAGCTGAAGAGTTGGCACCCTTTGCAATGTTTAACTAACTCCTTGGCATCATCCAAAGCAGTCGGCCAAAAGAAGCCATGGCGGAAGGCTTTGGCGACGAGTGATCTTGAGGCCGCATGGTGGCTGCATTCTCCTTGGTGGATGTCTCTGAGGATTGCAATGCCCTTCTCTTGCTCGACGCATCGCAGGAGGACTCCAGTGAAACTGCGCTTGACGAGCTCTCTATTGATGATTGTGTATGCTCCGGCTCGGCGTTGGACTTGTCTTGCCTCTACTTCGTCAGCCGGCAGATCTTGGTTTATTAGGAAGTTGAGGATGGATTGAGCCCATGACGGAGCTACAACTTCTTCTATTGCCAAAATGGCTACTACGACCAGGGCGGGCGGGCTGGGCAGTGAAATGCTGGAGTCGGCCGCCGCCTGTTGTGTTGGTGTAGTCCCCGGGCCGACTACCGCAGTCCCCGAGCCGGGTGAGGCAGTCCCCGGGTCGGGCGTAACTACGGAAGTCCCCGAGCCGCCTGCTGATACCCCCTGGCCGACTATTGAAGTCCCCGGGCCACCTGCTTGGTTCTTCGAGCCGGACCCGGCCGCTTCGGGGTCAGGCGGCATGAAGATGGAATCGGACTCTGGAGACGGCTTGATAGACGGCTTGAGGAGGCATTGTAGAGAGACGCCGGTTGGTATTGCTTGCCGGGTGGAGCCTATTCGAGCCAGAGCATCAGCTGGCTCGTTGTCGGCTCGCGGTACATGGAGGAACTCGCATCCTTCAAAATACCCACTGATCTGCTGAACAAGGAAGCGGTAGCTTGCCATATTTGCGTCCTTGGCGTCCCAGTCGCTGGATGATTGCTGGACCACCAAGTCCAAGTCGCCTTAACATAGGATCCGGCGAATGCCGAGCTCTTTGGCAAGCCGGAGCCCGTGTATGAGCGCCTCATACTCGGCTACATTGTTGGAGGTGGCAAAGTGGATTTGCAGCGTGTATCTGAGCTTGTCGCCTTTGGGAGAGGTGAGGACGATGCCGGCTCCCAAGCCGGTGCGCATCTTGGACCCATCGAAGTGCATGCGCCAATGAGTGGAGTCGGGAGCCGGCGGCAGGTACTGGGTCTCGGCCCAGTCGACGAGGAAGTCGGCCAATGCTTGGGATTTGATGGCGGTGCGAGGCTGGTAGAAGATCGTGTAAGGGGCCAGCTCGATGGCCCATTTCGCCACCCGGCCGGACGCATCCCGGCTGCCTATGATCTCGGCCAGCGGGGCGGTGCATACAACCGTGATGGGATGCTCTTGGAAGTAGGGCTTCAGCTTCTTGGCGGTGAAGTACACGCCGTAGCACATCTTCTGGTGGTGCGGGTAGTTCTGCTTCGAGGTAGACAACACCTCACTCAGATAGTACACCGGCTTCTGGACCGGCTGGGCTCGGCCTTCTTCTGGGTGTTGGACTACGATGACGGTGCTGACCACCCGGCTGGTTGCGGCAATGTAGAGGAGCATGGGCTCTTTCTCAGTCGGCACCGCCAGGACAGGCGGCATGGCCAGCATCTTCTTCAGCTCGTGAAAAGCTTGATCGGCTTGGTCATTCCACTCGAAGTGGTTGGTCTTCTTCATGAGGCGGTAGAGAGGAAGAGCTTTCTCTCTGAGCCAACTGATGAAGCGGTTCAGGGAGGCCAAGCATCCGGTAATCTTCCGGACGTCTCGAAGTTTTGTGGGAATCGCCATTCTCTCAATGGCCTTGATCTTTACTGGGTTGCATTCGATGCCGCGTTCGGAGACCAGGAAGCCTAGGAGCTGGCCGGCTGGCACTCCGAACACGCATTTCTCGGGGTTAAGCTTGATTTGGAACCGGCGTAGGTTCTCAAATGTTTCCTTGAGGTCTTCCAGCAAGGTGCCGCGCTTCTCCATCTTCACCACAATGTCGTCTACGTAGACGTGGGCATTTCTGCCGAGTTGCTTGAGGAGACACTTCTGCATGCAACGCTGAAAAGTGGCACCGACATTTCTCAAGCCGAATGTCATAGTCAGGTAGCAGAAGGCTCCGAATGGCGTGATGAAGGCGGTCTTCAGGCGGTCTGCCGGATCTAACTTTATCTGGTGATACCCTGAGTAAGCATCCAAGAAACTCAACAGTTCGCATCCGACCGTGGAGTCTATCACTTGGTCAATCCTTGGCAGGGCAAAGGGATCTTTGGGGCAGGCCTTGTTGAGGCTCGTGTAGTCTATACACATGCGCCACTTGTTGTTCTTCTTTAGCACGAGGACCGGGTTGGCGAGCCACTCTGGAAAGAAAACTTCCATAATGAAGCTGGCTGCCAGAAGCCGGGCTATCTCCTCTCCCACAATCCTGCGTTTCTCCTCCGACAGTCGGTGGAGGGGTTGTTTGACTGGCTTTGCGTCTTCTCTGACGTGTAGTTTGTGCTCGGCGAATTCCTTCGGAACGCCCGACATGTCCTTGGGGGACCATGCAAAGATGTCCTGATTCTCACGGAGGAAATCGGTGAGCTCGCCTTCCTATTTGCTGTTTAGGTTTGCCCTGATGACGGCAAACCTCTCTGGGTGCTCGGGGTCAAGAGGTATCCTCTTCGTCTCCTTGGCCGGCTGGAAAGATCCTTGAGCATCATGCTCCTTGGGATCGAGGGACAAGGCCGATTGCTTGCTGGCTATGGCCATGACTCGGTCCAACATCTTCTTTTCTTCGGCAATCACAAGGGACTCGGCCAGCCGGCTGCTGGCTGCTGCGCACTCAGAGGACTTCTTGTAATTGCCGGCTACGGTGATGACGCCTTTGGTGCTTGGTATCTTCATCTTGAGATATGCATAGTGGGGAACTGCCATGAATTTGGCCAAGGCAGGTCGGCCAAGCAATGCATGGTAAGGGCTCTCTAGGTTCACCACTTCAAACCAGATCGCTTCCCGGCGGAAATGCTCCTTGTCCCCAAAAAGTACATCAATCTTGATCTTGCCAATGGGGGCGCAGGACAGGCCGGGTACGATGCCATGGAACACTGTCCGAGTAGGCATGAGTTGCTTTGTCTTGACGTTCAACTTCTCCAGGGTGTCGTGGTACAAGATGTTGATGCTGCTCCCGCCGTCTATCAACACACGGGAGAAGCGGGCGGCATGTCTGTCCGTTGCAAGGGTGGCATCCAGAACCAACGCATAAGAGCCGGGAGATGGCATCACCTCTGGGTGGTCGGCCCGGCTCCAGCTGATAGGTTTTTCTAACAAGTGCATGTGCTCGGCGGGGTTGGCAGCAACCATGCTGACTTCCTGGTTCTCTCGGTGTTTGCTGTGCCGGTCTTCGGGCTGGCTTGTAAAGACGATATAGGCGGCATGCTCGTCGAGGAACTCATCATGCACGGCTCCGACTGCGGGCCGAGCGGCCGGCGACGGCGGAACCAGAGGTGGCGGGCCGGCAGGCAGAGGCGGCGCGAGCCCTTCGCCTTTGGAGATTTGGGTGAGCCATGGCACTTCCGGGTTCTGTGGTTGGACGGCTTCGTGCCGCTGTGGAACTTGCACGGGGCGTCGAGGGTTTGCTCGTAGGAGAAGGCCGGCTGCCAAGCCGGCCTGCCGCCCTTGGGTTTCTTGGGCACGGGCCGCCCTTCGGGCGGCACGTCTTCGACTGTGGCCACCCGCCGACTGGCGGGAGGCGGCGCGGGGCCCTTGCGCTTGTGGTCGTTCGAGTGTGGGCGTCGGATGGAATCCCCAGCCGGCGTCTTGGGCGCCGGGTTGAGTACTTTTCCGGACACGTCTACCCGGAGCTCGGTCTTCATTGAGGAGTCGGCGGTGGCGTACTTGTCCGCTATGTCCAGAAGCTCGTCGGGGGTAGTCGGCTCGTCGCAGAGAAGCTTATGCTTGAGGAGGGTGCCTTCTCGGCACCTGGCTGTGAAGTATTCTATGGCTTGCACCTCATCACCCCTTCGCAAG
Source organism: Triticum aestivum (assembly GCF_018294505.1). NCBI lineage: Eukaryota > Viridiplantae > Streptophyta > Magnoliopsida > Poales > Poaceae > Triticum > Triticum aestivum. Next base: position 121,494,467 of record NC_057797.1, read on the forward strand.
AGTTGCGGAGCTCGGCCCAACGTGTGAGGTAGTCGCGAGTTGACTCGGCAGGGCCTTGTACGCACAAGGAGAGCTGTCTGGGCTTGGGAGCCCGCTTGTAGGTGTTGGTGAAGTTGCGGACGAAAGCTTCTGTGAAATCTAGCCAGCTGTTGATGCTGTGCGGTTTGAGGCTGTTGAGCCAGGTCCGCGCCGTGCCTTGCAGCATGAGGGGTACGTACTTCACGGCAACGCGCCGGTTGCCGTTGGCTGTGCTAACCGCCATGGAGTAGTCGATCAACCAATCTTCCGGCTTCACGGAGCCGTTGTACTTGGGCGTGTCTCTTGGGAGCGAGAACCCTTTGGGGAAGGGCTCATCGCGGATGCGGGGGCCGAAGCAAGGCGGACCGACATCATCTTCTTCTTCCAGCGCCAGGGATCGCGCCAGGCGGTCGATCTGATGGCGGGCGTCGTTTTCGCCGACTCCTTCACGGTGACCTAGTCGGCCGCTGAGAGTCGGATGCGCCATAGGCAGAGGGGTGGGATATCTCTCTCCACGGGGCCAAGGCAGAGGCGGGTTGCCCCGCCACTCCATGGCCCGAGGGTGGCCTTCTGCGTCTCGCTCGATGGAGATCCGGGTTTGGCTTCGGCTAGCAGCCGGCTCTTTCTCGCGCCGTGCGCGGTCTCTACCCGCAGTCGGCGTCCGGGATGTCGCGCCGTGATCTCGGCGCGGGGGAGGGCTTTCCGTGCGGGCGTCGGCTTCGTGCCGCTGTGTGGCTGCATCGATCAGCTGCTGGATGCGTCGGGTCATGTGGGGGAGTTCTTCGGCCCCCAGTCCGTCTAGCTCGTCTACGGCCGCCTGGGCGGCGCGCAGGTTCTCGAGTGGAGTGGCGTAGACTGGGCGGTCGACTCCTAACGTGTCGGCAATGATAGCGCCACACTATCTGACAACACCGACCCGGCTGGGCCCGCCTGGGGGCAGCGTGCCAAAGGCGGCGCGGTCGGCCTCGCGTCGGTGGGCCTCAGCGAGGCGTCTCATGGAAACCGACTTCCGGCCCTCCGCGAGGAGGGCGAGGCGGCGAGCCTCCAGTGCTTCAGCATCGGCGTCGGCCGGGAGCGGGATGGACAAGTCGTGGACCGCCGCGTGCAGGGCGTCGTGGGCGCTCTCGTCAGCAGCGCCGTCGTGGCCGATGACCATCACCTCGGTGGTGACAGCGTCGCAGCCATCAGCTCGGGGAAGCGGGTCGTTGTACATCGTGACGTTGGTGGGGAAGGTGTCGAATGAGGCCGTGTCGAAGTCGACAGGCATCGGATCAGTGGAGCCAACCGACCCCAAGTCCACAGCAGGCTCGCCGGAGACATGGAGCCGGCCGAGGAGGTTGACGAGGTGGTCGGTGCCCGCGTCAGAGGTGAGCTCGTTGGAGATGAGGGTCTTGTCGAGGAGATCAACGAGGCTGCTCGCCGCGCAGGCGTTGGTGACGCCTTGCAGTGCGTCATGGCAAGTGCCATCGGGCGTGCCGGGCTAGCTACGCTCGCGGGGGAGGAAGAGGGTTCCCGTCCAGAACAGTTCTCCGGACGACGGTGCACCTGGCCCCACGGTGGGCGCCAAATGTCGGGTGGTAGGTGCGACATATGCCAACGGGTGGCTTATCATTGTGGGAGCCAGTAAAACGTCGCCGGTGCATGGAAACGGGATGAGGCGAAGACATGCACGCCGGCGAATCTTACCCAGCTTCGAGGCTCTCCGTGTAGATAACACCCCTACTACTACTCTATGGGGTCTCCGCATGATCACTAGATGAACAAGTAGCTACACGATGCTCCTTGAGCTGTTTGGCGAGAGGAGGGAGAAGGGCTCTGCTTGCTCTCTTCTCCTCCCTATGTGGTGTCTAAAACTAGCGGGGATCAACCCTTTGCATGGGTGTCCCGGGGGGTTTAAATAGGCCTACCCCCCCGGGGTACAATGGTAATCCAGCTGGGCGTGGGGCCCAGCCGTCTGTGTCTATGCTCACCGGCTTCCGCGCCGACTGCTAGGGCCCGCCGACTGGTGGGTCCCGCCGGCTGCCGGCTCCTGGGTCGAGAGGAAGGCCCCACTATCCAGGGCCTTGTCGGTGGCTGGTTACTGTTGCTCAATCTTGGTGACGAGGGCTTCGCCGAGGTAAGCGTGGCTACAGTGCTGCCGTCCGGCGGGCGATCACTGTAGCCCCTCCGCGTCTTGTCTCCTTAATGGGGCGTCTTCTTCGAGGGAGGTGGCAAGCCGGCTGTGGGGAGCCGGCTCTATCTTGGGCCGACTGGGGGAGGTCTGGCCGCCTTCGGGTGTCTCTCTGCCCGAAGGGGCCCACCGCCGGTGGGCCGTACTGGTAGCCCGTCGTGGATGACATCAGGGTCAATCGTGGCAACAGTGCTGCGCCGAACGGGTCATGGCCACCCGTACGGCGCACGATGCCAGGCGCGCTCCGGGATTCGGGGGTGGCAGGCTTCACTGTAGCCACACCCCGTCACATCGCCGTTATGTTGATGCAGACTTCGAGGGTACGGTCTTGACCGCTTTATGGGAGCCGGCTCCTTGGAGTCGGCCTTCTCGCAGCCGGCTCCTCGGAGCCGGCCCTCCCGCGGCTTTCTTCATGAGGGCTGAAGTCGGGCCGCCTTCCAATAGCCGGCCTGGGAGACAGCCGGCCAGGGGAAGGCGGCCCCATGTCTTTGATTCTTGAGAGCCGGACCGGCTCGTAATTTTCGCAGAAAGGCCAGGGGGAGCAGGCTAGGCTACCCGTGGTCACTTACTCCGACACCTTGCAGCTCGACCTCCAGCTCCTTGCAGCGAGCCGTGGCAGCTGCAGCGTCGCCCAGGGCATCGTCGCGGGTGGCCTTGGCTTGGTTGGCGGCCTGCTTCTCCCCATCGGAGGCTGCCACGGCCTGGCTCAGCGCTGCTCGGACAGAGGCAGCAGAACGGGCCCAGCCAGAAGCTAGCTCCACGCGCCCGGCCGCTAGGCGAGGGTCCGCGCTCAGAAGATCCTCCCGTAGCTAGCTCAGTTCGTTGGCGACCTGGTCCAGGACGGCGGTAGAGGAAGCAGAAGAAGCATGAACTGACGGAGCGGGAGAAGAAGACGGCGGCGTGATCACGGCTTGGCAGGAAGGAACCCCCTGGGCCTTGGACACCTCGCCTGCAGCATCGAGCGCAGACAACTCCAGGGTCAGCGGGGCCACGGGGGCTGACTCTTCGCCAAGGCATCCCAGTCGGCCTCGCAAGGACGATCGGACCAGGGACGCGCGAGCCGCGCCATCTTCCTCCCCAGCGGACGAAAGCACCGCCCCGGCAGATGGACTCGCACCAAGCGGAGCCGTAGAAGCCCCTCTCAACCTCTTCGCCGCATGCACTGGCCCGACAAGAGAATATGGACGTCAAGCCTCGGCGGCAGAAACCAAGCAAAGCGGGAGTCAAGCACTTACTGGTCGTCGCTCGCGGACCCAAGCAACTTCCGGACGAACTTGAAGCCCGAGAGCCTACAGCTTGGGTCAGCCTCTGGAGGCCTGGAAGCAGAAGCCACGTCGGGAGGGCTGGGGCTGGCTTCAGACCGCCCAAGGATCGGAGTGGCCCTGGGGGAACCAGCCCCGACCTACCCTTCCTTGTGACCAAGGGTGAGTCCTCCCCTTCTCTCCTGGCGCCGGCATCGTCGTCATCCGGCATGGAACGGAGGGCCTGAGACCTGAGCTAAGGTAAGGACTCCCCTGACTCCTCGCCAGTCGCCTTGAAGACGGACTCTTCCTCCTCAGCCTCTTCTTCCTCCTCACTCTCGTTGGAGCTGCCAGAGGACACGTCCACCATCGCCAGCACCGCAAGATCCTCGGGAGCTACCGCGGGCACCAGCCCCTCACTGTTGAAGGTGGGCATGGCGTTCACCACCTGCTCCCAGTCATCGTGAAGGAACAGGGGGACGGGGGCGCCCACCGGCTTCGCCACGTCTCCCCCAACCAAGGAATGGAGGGCCGCGACCAGATTCTCGTCGGTCAGGGCCTCCGAGCTCAGGCACAAGGCGGTGTCCGCTTCCCCAAGCCTCCACAATGGGGGCGAGTGCTCCTAGAGTGGAGCCACCCGGTGCTCAAGGAACTCCCTCAGGAGCGAGGCCCCGGTCAGCTTCGCCGCCCCCAAGTTGCTTGGCCTCAAGTCCGCATCCATCCTCTTCAGCACCGCCTGCGCATGGGGGTCGACGAGCTCCGCGCGGGACCACGTGTCGACGGCCTTGGGCTGCCCCGTAGGTAGCACCAGACGGGGGTGGAGACGCCCGACATCCACCATGACCCACTTGCTCCGGAAGCCTTCGATCCTCTTCCCAGGCTTCGAGATACCATTGGAATTGGAGTACGCGATAAAGCTCGCACACGCGGAGGCATGGACACCAGAAACCAGGAGAGAAAAATAGTGACGCAACAAGGCCACCAAGGGCTTTACCCTGACGTGAGCCTCACAGTAGTAAGAAAAAATCGCCATGAGAAGAACAAAGTTGGGGTGGAGATGCAGAGCCTGCAAGTTGTACTGGCGGAGAACAACTAAGAAGAACTCAGAGAAAGGAGGCACCAGACCGGCAACAATGGCGCTCACCAAGAGCAGATAGAAGGTGCTCCCCTTGACTTTAGGCTGGTCGGAGTCGGCCTTGAGCACAGTCGCCCCCTTGCTGCCTTGCGCCACTGTCATCAGGCGCGTAAGGGCGAGGTTCTTCTCCAACAGGTTCGGGGAATCCAGGGCCGGCGAGTAGCAGGCCTCGGTCGAGGACTTGCGAGGCGCCATGGCGTGCCGGAAGAGAAGGATTGAGACAGATCTGGAGGATTTCGGAAGCAAGAAGGAGGAGAGCGAGAAAGGGGATCTGGAGCGAGGGGAAGGAGAACAAAGCAAGTAAGTCTGGCCCGGGCACCTCTCTTGTCAAGTCGTGCAGTTGCTGAGGCATCATGAGGAAGCGCAGACGCCCACGTCCAATCAATCGCCACGCGGCACCCAAGGCCGCAGGCTTTTGGGGCCCATGGCGCTTCATGCTCGCCCCATCGCTTCCCTGCCAGGCCAAGCCCGGGTGCGCCATGGGCCCGGGGGCTACTGTCGGTGTTCTGGGAACGGGGGTCCCCAGACTTGCCTGCCGGCGGCATGGCTCAAGTGGGGGCCCAGCTCAAGACCCTCGCGAGGGGCCAAGCCTCGCGGGGCAGACGACAGGAAGCTTCCTCAGAGGCAGCCTCATCAGGCAGCCTCATCAGGCAGGCTCACGAGGAGACGGAGAGATCAAGGCAGGGTTACCTCGCGAGGAACCCGTGACGCAAGCCATGACGATTGAGACCAGGAGGGCGCCAGGCGGGCGCCGGCCTGTGCAGTGTCCTTGTTTCTCCTTTTGGTGCAAAGGGGGCAAGCACAGCCCAAGGCATCGGGCAAAGGTTGCCATTCTTGTGCAACGAGACCAAGACTAGCAGAGCGGTAGGACAGAGGTCACCGTGGAGCCCAATACGGCATCATCACCAGTGCTTTTGGCAGGCGAAGACCACCTTTGGTCAGGATAACTTGTACTATATGTTCCCCTTCAAAATGGCCAATTGTTGGCGCCCTTCCCGCTCATTATTTGGGGAGAGGCCCAGGGCCTCTATAAATAGAGCTAGCCACCACAGAGTATGGAGGGATCGATCGAGAGGAGAGATCTGGTAGAACCCTAGCAGAGAGAGAGAGAGAGGTGACTGAACTCACCCTAGCAGTTCATCGCACCAGCTCAAGAACACCTCTCGCGAGGCTGTTCTTCCTTTGTACTGTTCCTCATCAGCCCCCGAGGCAATCCACCACACCACACACTAGAGTAGGGTATTACACCACAACGGTGGCCCGAACCAGTATAAACCTTGTGTCCCTTGTGTTGTTCATTGTTTCCAGCTTAGATCACGCGAGGAGACTGGGCGTAGATCGGTAGGGGAGAGATCTCCGTGCGCACCCCAGTGTTCGAACCTCAAGAGTCTGCCGGAACCCGAAATCCAACAATATATGCATGTAGTGATAGCATTTACATGTTCATTGCTCTACTGTGTTATATTGCCAGCATATTCCATGTGTTGACCCATTTTCGGGCAGCAACCTATCATGTTGCAGACTTTTCAGACGAAGAGTAAGGTGCGCTAGGTCGTTTGTCATGCACTCAGCTATGCCGTTGGACTTGATGGACTCACTTTATCTTCCAAGCCTTCCGCTGTTATCGTATTTAGATGGCCTTAAGCCATATTTATTGCAATATTTTCTCTTTGAGACTATAGATTTAATAAGTGTGTGATTGCTACTGTGTTATAAATCCTTCGAGTACTGTGTGTGTCAGCATTACCGATCCAGGGATGACACTTATGCATAGAGACTTGACCATCTAAGGTTGGGTCGCTACAAGATGGTATCAGAGCACACGCTGAATGTAGGACACGACCACTACGATGAGCCATAGGTTACTCTTCTCTACTCATTTCTGACTTCTCTCCATCTACTACTATATAGGATGGCGGACACAAGGAATAAGTTTTCACAACCGGATGAAGACACTGTAAGTGCATCTAGTGCCACCCCTAGTTGGTTTTGGAGTATTGACGACAAACCTGGTTGAGGGACTAATGTGTTTGTGAGAATTGCAGGATAACACAGGTAGAAGTCCCTCATTGATTCAGTTTTCCTACCAGAGATGACCCCTAAAAATGTATGAAGACATTGAAGTCAAAGATGGTATGTGAAGCCATTCACATTGAAGACTATGACAAGAGAAGACATTGCGTGAAGACTATGGAGCGTGAAGACTTAGCTGTTTCGTCATTCTTTTTCTTCTTTGTTGAGTCATAGGAACCACCGTACTGTTAAGTGGGGTCCAAGAGAACCAGTCAGAATGACTGAAGTGGTGCTTAACCAAAATCCTATGTCTTCGAGTGAAGACTATGAGAGCAAATCTTATTCAGAGTTGGATAAGTCAGCTTTGCTTGTATCCCAAGTAAAGTTGTCGTGTGTGTTTGAAATGTGACAATTGGAACACGTGTCAGTTCCTTAGTGACCCAGGGTCATTTCGGACAAATCAGGTCGGGTTGCCTAGTGGCTATAAATAGCCCACCCCCTACAACCATAAACGGTTGGCTGCTCAGAGTTAGTGTACGGCTTTTGTCGTTTGAGAGCAACCCACCTCGAAGCCTTTGAGAGAGAATTCCTTGCGAGGATAAAGCCCTAAACACCCAGAGCCAAAGAGTGTTAGGCATCACTTAAGTCTTCCTGTCTGTGTGATCTGAAGACTTATTACACTTGAGGACTGTGAATCCTCCAGCCGGTTAGGCGTCGCATTCTGAGCATCCAAGAGTCATTGTGGATCGCCGATGAACGAAGTCTGTGAAGGTTTGGAAGAGTGATTGGGCGAGGACTGGGTGTCCTTAGCTCAAGGGGAATAAGGTGAAGACACGGTCTTCTGAGTTGAATCTCAGCCTCCCTAACCAGACGTACAGTTGTCACAGCAACTGGAACTGGTCCAGCAAATCATTGTCTTCAACGAGTCACATGTTTTATCCTTCCCATCCCTTTATTTACTGTTGGCCCTGCTGAAGTCATTGTATGATTGCATTATCTTTTGTCTTCACTGAGTGACTGCTTGTTCTAATTGGCTTCATACTATCTTCCATCCTGATCTATACTACCTAGCTGCTATTAGTCTTCGTGCTTTCATTACATTGAATACTTGACTATGGCTTGCTTAGTGTAGTCTACCTTCCGCTGCATGGTAATAGGTTTATTTCTATTGTTTGTTTTTGAAACTTCCATGTTTTGAAGACTTTCATAAAAATCTCCTATTCACCCCCCCCCCTCTAGTTGATCACTAGCACTTTCAATTGGTATCAGAGCAAGGTACTCCCTTGTTTTGTGTGATTCGGTTTAACCACCTGGAGTTTTAGCTATGTCGACTTCAGGGATAATCAAAGTCTCCGCTGCGTGCCCAGTCCTTGATGGAACCGGATATCCCTACTGGAAGAATAAGATGTGCATGCATCTTGAAGCCGTTGATGTCGACCTATGGTATGTCGTCAAGAATGGTGTTCCCAAGGCGAGTGAAGGTGTCACCGCTGCTGATGTCAAGAAGTTCGTTCAACTGGACTCCACTGCCAAGAACATTATCTGTGGTCATATGACTAAAGGACAGTATGGCCGTGTGAGTGCTTTGGAAATATCTAAGCTAGTCTGGTACTGGCTCTCCAAGGTCAACGAAGGCGTCTCAACCCAAAGAGATCAAAGAATCAGTGTCCTCCGCAACCTCTTCAACCGTTTCAAGAGAAACGACAATGAGAATGTTCATCTCATGTTTGATCGACTCACTGACATCACAAATGAACTTCAAGCCCTTGGCGCTACTGAGATCATCAAGCATGAAGTCGTCAAGACACTCCTGAGATCACTTGATAGCTCGTTTGACACCCTAGCCCTGATGATTCAAGAACGTCCTGATTTCAAGACACTCGATCCGTCTGACATACTTGAGAGGCTCAACACACATGAGTTTCAGCTTTCTGAGAAAAGAGACATCTACGGTCCCAACTATGGGCGAACTCGTGCCCTGAAGGCAAAAGCTGTCTCTTCATCTGAAGAAGAATCTGACAGCAGTTCTGATGATCCTGAAGACATTGGAAAGGAGCTTGCTATGCTTGTGAAGAAGTTCCAAAAATTCACCAAGAAAAAAGGCTTCAGAAAGTCTTCACGATCAAGCTCAAGGAATGATGAAGCTTCTGCTCATGACTACAAGAAGAGAACATGCCACAAGTGCAAGAAACCTGGCCACTACATCTCTGAGTGTCCACAGTGGGAAAATGAGAACAACAAGAAGAAGAAGATCAAGGAGTATGATTCTGACGACAAGAAGAAGAAGAAATACTCAAAGTCTTCTTCCAAGTCTTCCTCAAAGTCTTCATCTCACAAGAAGAGCTCATCTGGCAAGGCTCGTGCGTTCGTTGGCAAGGAAATGGATTCAGAGGAGGAGTCCGCTTCTGAGGAGGAGGAGGTGGAGTCTGAGGAGGAGTCCAATTCTAGCGTTGCAAGTCTGGCTACAACATACGTTGCCAAATCCATCTTCAACACTGAAGATGATGGCTTCATCACCGATGCTGATGCAAATGACAAGGACTACTACGCTCCCACCTACTACTTCATGGCACGTGGTGCCAAGGTAAACACACGCACTACTCGCTATCAAACATCCAGTGAAGATGACTCTGATTGTGGTTCCAAACCCAGCTACAAAACACTTGCTAAAATTGCAACTGAACAACAGAAAGCTATGGAACATATTCAAAAACTGTTAGACAAAAGCGATGACCTGTTAGACGCTGAAATGACTCGATCTCAGTCCTTAATTGAAGACATAAAAAATCTTCATGTTAAGTATGAGGAACTTGAAAGTTGTCATGAAACGCTCTCAACAACTCAAGAAAAGATTTCCTATGATTATCTTCAAAGGAAGCAAGATCTTGAGAAATTGAGAGTGGCCCATGAAGATCTTCAGAAGGAAAACGAGTCACTTCGCGCCAAACAAATCAGTTCTGCTCAGGAAGGATTTGAACCACCATGTCTTAAATGCATTGAGCGTGACAACGCTACTTCTATTGCTGGATGTTCTACTGCTGCTACTATTGCAATATCTTCAACTGTTGATGTGGTAACTAACCCCTCTGCTGAGGATACCACTGCTATTGCTGATGAAAATGCTAGGTTGAAGACATTGCTTGAAACAGGGATGTACAAAAGTCTCAAAGGGCATCAGACACTATGTGATGTCCTCAAAAGGTAGATCCTGAACCGAAACCCTAGGAAAGAGGGTCTTGGGTTCGAAAGGAAAATGAATGCTGATGGCTCTTACTGGAAACCTGAGCAGTACCCCAAACATGGGTTGCTGCAAAGGAACCTTCAGTGGATCCATCCACCCTGTCTGGCTTCACTTGTGCTAATCCCATTGTTATTGATGAATCCTTTGATGCAAACTATAAACTGTTTAAGAATCAGAATGGTGAAGTGTTTGCCAGGTATATTGGTACTAACTGTAGGAATGGGCCACCTATGAAGAAAGTCTGGGTGCCGAAAAAGTTGTTGGAGAATCTTCTTGTGAATGTCGTCATGACACCACAAGTGAAGAAGACAAACCCCAGACCACAGGCTTCATATGGTCCAAAGGCTTCATACAGACAAAGGACTCACCTGAGTCGCACTAATGCAAATGTTTTGCAGGGAAACCATACTCAGGCCTATGAATATGAGCGCGTTTCATCAAACCGCCATGTTCATAAGACCAAGAACTACTCTGCTTATTCTTATGAGTACTATTGTCCACCTGCAAGACTTTTTGCTAGGGCTCCAAAGCCAAAGTTCTCAGATGCTGCACTTAGACTCATTGCTTCGAAGCCACCCTTGAAGATGTGGGTGGCTAAGAAAGCTTAACTCTCTTTTGCAGGGAAGGGTCTCCAGCCGAAAATCAAATTCGTCTGAAGCTATTGCTGGGGACCTTAAACATCTTGTAGGGCGCAAGATCAAATGCCCAAATGGTCTTATTATGTATTTTGTTCCTGAGTCGCTTGCTACTTGCCCTATCAGTCCTAACCTCGATCTAAGCTTTCATAATCCACTTGCTCGTCAAATGTTTATGCTTCACAATTCTCTTCGTGAAGCCTATCCCCCTAACTGCACTGTAGGGTATGACACCAGCTGCTTCAGAATGGATTATTGATAGTGGGTGTACTAATCACATGACTGGCAAGCGAAGTCTTCTCATGGACTCAACTTTACGTCCATCTGACAAGAGTCACATCACATTTGCTGATACTGGTAAAAGCAAGGTATTGGGTCTAGGTAGAGTTGCAATCTCGAGGGATCAACACATGGATAAAGTAATGCTTGTTGAATCCCTTGGTTTCAACTTAATGTCTGTCTCAATGCTTTGCGATTTAAACATGATTGTGATATTTGGAAAATATCGTTGCCTTGTTCTAATGGAATCTGACAAGTCTCTAGTCTTTGAAGGGTATCGGAAAGATGATTTGTACGTGGTAGATTTCTCAGCAGGACCACACTTGCCGTATGTCTTCTAGCAAAAGCTTCAGAATGCTGGCTCTGGCATCGGAGGCTAGGGCATGCTGGCATGAGGAACTTGCACACTCTTGCAAAGAAGAAGCATGTCATAGGCATCGAGGGCGTCAAGTTCAAGAAGGATCACTTATGCGGTGCCTGTGAAGCAGGAAAGATGACGAGGGCCAAGCATCCCTCGAAGACAATCATGACAACGACTCAACCCTTCGAACTGCTCCACATGGACCTCTTCGGTCCCACTCACTACTCAACTCTTACTACTACTGCTTGTCTCTATGGCTTTGTCATTGTTGATGATTATTCAAGATATACTTGGGTGCATATAATCCTCTACAAGACTGAAGTGCAGGATGTCTTCAGACGCTTCGCCAATCGAGCCATGAACAACTATGGCGTCAAGATCAAGCACATCAGAAGTGACAATGGCACTGAATTCAAGAACACTGGCCTAGACACTTATCTTGATACTTTGGGCATCACTCATGAATTCTCAGCTCCGTACACACCACAGCAGAATGGCGTCGTGGAACGCAAGAACATAACACTTATTGAGATGGCCCGGACGATGCTCGATGAATACAAGACTCCAAGAAAGTTCTTGCCTGAAGCCATTGATACTGCATGCCATATCATCAATCATGTTTATCTTCACAAGCTTCTGAACAAGACATCCTACGAGCTCCTTACTGGCAAGAAGCCAAATGTCAGTTACTTCAGAGTATTTGGTGCCAGGTGATGGATCAAGGATCCACATCACACTTCAAAATTTGCACCGAAAGCACAAGAAGGTTTTATGCTTGGATATGGAAAGGATTCGCACTCCTACAGAGTCTTCAACCTCTTTCACTATAAAGTGGTTGAAACTGTGGATGTGCAGTTCGATGAGACTAATGGCTCGCAAAGAGAGCACCTGCCAAATGTGCTAGATGAAGCTCCATCCAGTGAAACCATCAAACTCATGGGAACTGGAGAAATCATACCGTCTGAAGCTCAGCCTGAAGAGGAACTCATCATCTCTGCACCAGATCAACCTGAAGACAATGCTCAGCCTGACGACAATCCTTCTAACAATGACAATGATCAGCAAGAGCAAAATCTTCATCCTGTTCATCCTCGTGTTGCAAATGAAGTATAGATTGAGAGAATAATTGATAGCATCAATGCACCAGGTCCACTCACTCGTTCAAGGGCAACACAGCTAGCAAATTTCTGTGGGCACTTCACATTCGTCTCAATATCTGAACCCAAGAAAGTTGATGAAGCCTTCATGGAACCTGAATGGATTCAAGCTATGCAAGAAGAGCTTCAACAGTTTGAGTTGAATAATGTATGGGAACTAGTTAAGCGTCCTGATCCTCGTAAGCACAATATAATAGGCACTAAATGGATATATCGCAACAAGCAAGATGAGCATGGTCAAGTTGTCAGAAACAAAGCTCGTCTCGTTGCTCAAGGATACACTCAAGTTGAAGGAATTGACTTCGATGAAACATTTGCTCCTGTGGCTAGGCTTGAAGCTATACACATACTGCTGGCCTATGCAAATCATCATAACATTCTTCTGTATCAAATGGATGTGAAGAGCGCTTTCTCAATGGCAAGATTGAAGAAGAAGTGTATGTTGCACAACCGCCTGGCTTTGAAGATCCAAAACATCCTGACATGGTCTACAAACTCAACAAGGCACTGTATGGCCTTAAACAAGCCCCTCGAGCTTGGTATGACACACTCAAAGACTTCCTGAAGAGCAAAGGCTTCAAACCTGGTTCCCTGGACCCCACTCTCTTCACGAAGACATATGATGGTGAACTGTTTGTGTGCCAAATATATGTGGATGACATTATCTTCGGCTGCACTAACCAGAAATACAGTGAAGAGTTTGGATATATGATGCAAGAGCAATATCAGATGTCCATGATGGGTGAGCTGAAGTTCTTCCTTGGTCTTCAAATACGTCAGCAACGCAACGACATCTTCATATCTCAAGAGAAATACCTCAAAGATTGCCTGAAGAAATTTGGAATGCAAGACTGCAAAGGCTACACGACGCCAATGCCAGCCAAACACCATCTGGGTCCCGACGACAATGGTAAAGAGTTCGATCAAAAGGTATACCGCTCCATGATTGGTTCTTTGCTTTATTTATGTGCATCTAGGCCAGATATCATGCTTAGTGTTTGCATGTGTGCCCGGTTCCAAGCGGCACCAAAGGAATCGCATCACTTAGCTGTGAAGCGAATTCTTAGATATTTGGCTCACACCCCAACACTAGGATTATGGTATCCAAAGGGCTCAGAGTTTGATCTAGTTGGATTCTCGGATGCTGATTATGCTGGTGACAAGGTGGATCGCAAGTCTACATCAGGCACATGTCATTTTCTGGGACGATCAGTTGTATATTGGTCTTTAAAGAAGCAAAACTGTGTATCTCTCTCCACTGCTGAATCTGAATACATTGCTGCTGGATCTTGTTGCACTCAGCTTCTATGGATGAAGCAAACACTCAAAGACTATGGCATTCATCTGAAGCAAGTGCCACTCTACTGCGACAACGAGAGCGCCATCAAGATTGCCAACAACCCAGTTCAGCACTCAAAGACAAAGCACATTGAAATTCGTCATCACTTTCTCAGAGATCATGTTATGAAGGAAGATATTGATGTCATACACGTCAACACTAAAGAGCAATTGGCAGATATCTTCACAAAGCCCTTGGATGAGAAGAGGCTTTGCAAGTTACGGTGTGAGCTAAATATCTTACAATCCTCAAATGTACTGTGATCAGGCACACTTCCTAACACTTGTGCATGTTGATGACTTAGATGTGCAACACACGAAGTAACGTATGTCTTCAATCAATGAAGACTTGCATTATGAGTGTGAATACATTAACGTGGAATTTGACTTCAGAGCGCCACAAAATTTGTGTGCTAGGTCTAATACTTCCTATACGGTGGGTAACGCCACCACAAAATTCTTCCCTAAGAAGTGTTTCTCACACGGCGTTACATTTGCAAAGTCTTCTCTTTCTGTTTGTGTTCAATGTTAACATGACCTCATGTTTATCTTCAACATGTTTCTGTCCTCTACAACATTCACTTATAGATATGGCTTCTTGCTGAATCTTTTGAACTAAGTGAATGTGATCGGACCCTAACCCCTCTATGCTTCTTTCCTAAGTCTATCTATCCAAATCATATGCATTCTACTGAAACTGTCAAAATGTCTTCTCTGCATCCTTGTCAGTAGAAGAAATTGATACAAACATTAATCTGTTTTCAATGCTAAATCCTTCCACCTGACACCCGGAGAAGTGAGAACGACCACCCAACAATCCAGGCGTGAGTGGGAACATGGAACAACCTCTGATGTGTTGCATGATAGCCACGTGTCCTTCAGATGTGAACCGCCAGGGGCACCTGTCTAATAACACTGTGCCATCCATGTCCCCATAAATACATGCCTCACCATAGTCATTATCCTTTCTCCCACTCTCGCACAAACCCTAGCGCCACCGCTAACCCTCGATGATGCTAGCGACGAAGCTCTTAGCTACTGCGACCTCACCGACCCCATCTTCATGTCGACCGCGGACATCGTCTTCTCCGCCGTCGTCGTAGGTGTCCTCCGTCGCCAAGTTAGGGCATGGAAGATCGAACTGCTCGGCCTCCTCTCCCACTCCGTCTAGCAGTTCCTCGTGTGGTAAATAAAACCTCCTTTTTACGGTCTCTTTGATCCGATAGATTCTTCCTTTTCTACCACAAGCAGTTTCTATTCACACAAGTTGGATATATTTCATACTGCATCTTATAATATGCCTAGTATGTTCACTTATGCTTCGCAAAGTAGTTAGATTCCTCACTTGTACTTATTCGTGGATTCGTACAAATCTGGAACCAACTCTCTATCTATGAGTGAATGTCTTTGCACTATGAGGTCAATGTCTTCTAAACTGATTTATCTTCAAAATCTTCTGAGAATGCATATGACCTCTTCCCCTTCCCTCGCACCATAATGCTATCACAGGTACATGTCCGTGGGAGAATCCCTTGGTTCTCATAGTCTGCATTCATTTGCAGAATTCTTACAACATCATATAAATTCCCCTGAAGCCAGTTCTTGTCTGACCAGTAGACGGAAGACTTTGACAGTTTTGAAGCCTTTCAGTCTAAACTTCATGGCACCAGAAAAATCTGCAAGGAAGGGTGGCAGACAGCGTCGTGGCAACACCTCAAGAGATTTGCCTCCTGACCTCTATGAGCTGTACAAGACAGATCCGGAGGAGGACTACAATTAGCGGAAAACTCGAATCCAATGGATTCGAAGATATTGGGCAGAACAATGGTTCAAGTACAGGTTCGTGACCCAGGAGTATGCTGAGAAGAATGCCATCAAGCGACCGTGGGGAGACATCCTATACAAAAATCTTCAACCCAGGTCCAGAGCTGAAGCCATTGAACAAGGCTTCTATCCCTGCATGGTCCGTGGACCACAGCCTGCAGATGCAGACCCATCGTCATTGCTATGGTGTCGTGACGACAATCTGTTCAAGCGCAACCTTCAGTTTGCCAGGAACTCGGCCAAAGAAAACAAGAAGTCGTGGGGATTAGACTTCAACCCAGGTCCCTCTGCTCCTCGTGCGATGGCTCACGCGAAGCTGAACCCAATCTTGTTGGGCCCTTCTACAACCTGGAAGGTCTCATCACTCATATTATGGTTCAAGGGGCAGTTGTGGATCAACCTACAGACGATGCTGAATCTGACGAAGCGCCTGCACCACCGAAGCCAAAGAAGCTGAAGAAGCCTAAAGCTTCAAAGCCTGCCCCTGCACCAAAGGTCTCACGGGCGAAGCCTCTGGCCACTGCACCTCCTGAACACAGTGTGCAGTCTGAAGATCTGTGACGCATCTCCAAGCCCTCCAAAGTGAAGATGCCCATGCAACCCACCAGCCAAGCACTGACCCCTGCTGCTGTTCTGCGAAATGAGAATGACGCCATTGATCTGTCCAGCGACGACGATCTTGGCGATGACGCTCTTGAGCAGTTGATCAAGAGCAAGCAAGAGGCAGAAATCTTCAATGACCTTCCTCTCTTAGATGTTGAAATCATCAACACATTCATTGATGAGTGGTTTGACAGCCCAAATGTTAGCTTTGATGATCTTCAGCTTCCCATTGGCCTCAGTGTCGCCTTCCACGGAGCCATTGCTGCTGAGCTGGCTCTAGCTCAGAAGATTGTTGAGCTGAAGCATAAGATAGATTATGAAAAGGCTCAGTTCAAGAGGCATATGGCCAAGCTCAATGTTGAAGACATTCAGAACTTCCAGACCATGATGCATGAGCTTAAGGAAGCATTCCGAACCAAACGCGAAGAAGCCAAAGGTTCTCATGAGCGCATGAAGGATCTTGCTGCTAAATGTGTTCAATGATACAATGAAGCTGAAAAGCGCAAGGCCTTGGGGCGACCAGGCATTGACCCCAGAATGGCGGCCAAGAAGAAGAAGAAGCCAGCTGTGGCAAAACCCAAAGCACCAAGGCAGGAAGTACATCCAATTGTCTTCCCAGCCAGTATGACAGGCTCGAAGCCTAAGATCCCCACATTGGCTTCAGAACTGAAGAAAACAAGGGCAGCTGAAGCTGAAGCCAGAAAGCGCAAAACCAAGGGCACCACTGATGATGCTCCTCCAACTAAGAAATGCAAAACCAAGAAGAGAGATCGGGCTGCTCCCATAGCCCCTTGAGGTCGAGCCAATCTCAGTGGCTCGTCCTGCGTCTGAAAATCAAGAACGCCAAGTGATAATTCATGAGCCTACTTCTCCAGAGGCTCCTGAAGCTGAAGACAATCCAGCTGTTGACCCCACCGCAGCTGAAGACATTGGTCCTCACGACAATGTTGAAGATGATGAAGTCCTTCCTCAGATCGAGCACCAATTGGTATCATCGCCTGTGGTCACGCACAGCGAACTCATCAGCATTGGTCGTCCTCTAACACCAACTGCTCAGGATGCATCGTGGGCTGATCACCCACAACGACAAGACACCCCAAGTTCTCCCCAACCGCAAGCTACCTCACCAGTGCAAGATGATGATGACTTTGAGGCCCAGCATACTCCATCTCCGCAAGCGTCGCCAACATTACGCAAGCTTCGCAAAGGACCAAGGCCCCAAGTCACTCCCATCATGCACGTGTCTGAGTCTGAAGCCAAAATGGCTGAAGATATTCCGGCTGCATCAGCCGATGAAGAACAAGAACCAAGATTTGAAGCAGAAAGAGTTGCTACACCCCTGTCCCACCAAGATGTTGTTCTCGAGGAGAACGTGTCCAACCCTCCAGCTCCTGAAGTGGAGGTTAACAATCCTGAGGCAGCCACCAACATCACCGCTGAAGCTAATGACGTTGTCATGGCTGAATCTAATGCGGCGCCTGAAGCTACTGCGGTGCCAGCAGTCCACGCGCCTGAAGCCACTACAGCACCCGAAGCCAATACTGAAGCACCTGAGGTACAAGCACCTGAAGCCAATGTGGCCCCTGAAGCTCATGTCAACGACAATGCCAATGCTCCTGTTCCCCCTCCAAGACCTCATACAATTGAGCTGGCATTTGATCATGGTCAGCATGTTATGGTCCGCTGGCCCATTCTAGTTCCTCCACCTGTTGCGGGTCCACAATTTGAATATCACGTCGAGCACAGACCTCAAGTCCAAAACCCAAGCCAAGACTTCCATGATTTCCAGGCACTGCAACTTCACCTGAGGTCTTCAATGTGAATGGCTTCGTGGCACATAACACCTTCTTCAACAGCGCCAAGAACCCTTATACCAAACCTCGCATTTCATTAGATCTGTTCTGGAGCTATCAGCAGGGTAGCTACTATTCCTGCGTCCTATACAATCAAGGGCGCATGTTTCCACATATGCGCCTCGACTCTGAAGCTATAGCTGGCCTGCCCTGTCTTAAAGAAGCGTTGGATTGCTTTCGAGATGCTGGACTGCTGCAGTTTGTCACAGATAAGGAACACTGGAATGAAGAGCTTCTGCTACAGTTCTATGCAACTCTTCACATCCGAGGCTACACCAGGGATCCAAAGACTTGGGTCCTTGAGTGGATGACAGGCAATGTCCATCATGAAGCCAAATCTCTTGATATCATTGAGCTCACAGGCCTGCCTACTCCTGGTGAATACTATGAACCAGGTTGTCAACAATATCTGAATGCCTTGGAAAGAATTTTTCAGAAGCCAGAACCCAACATGAGTCAAATGCTCAGCATGATGAAGCCTTTGCCTCACGACGCTGAATACCCATCTGAATTCTTTGTTGAAGACCTAGAGTATAATATTACTTTCTTGTGATTTCATGTTCAACTATTTATTCTTGTGCTTGTAGAGAAAATGGATTTTCCCCGTTTCTACAAAAAACTTAAGGTTCAAACTTAAATAATGGAGAAGTTAAACGTTTATTAAGATATGAAGTAGGTCAAGTTAAAAAAAGAGCAGTACAAAAAATTTATAAAACAAAATTTTCTTGTTTTTTAAAAAGCCCTAGAAGTTCAAATATAAATAATTGGATGGTTTGACGTTTTTTGCATAACTAAGACTTTAACCCTTACTAATGAATAACACAAAGAAGTCCAAATTGAAAAAATCAAGACGTTTAATTTAAAAAAACTAGTTGAATGTATATATGAAAAACTCAGATTTTCCTCGTTCCTAAATAATAAACCAAGAAGGTCAATTCAAAAAATGGAGAAGTTCAATATTCATTACAAAAACTTGAATTTTTCCTATAACTAACGAATAAACCAAGAAGTTTAGTTTGAAATAACCAAGAAGTTTTACGATGTTTATTACAAAACTAGGATTTTTTTCGTTACAAATGAATAACGCCAAGAAGTTCAAATTGAAAAAACCAAGAAGCTCAATTTTGAAAAACTAGCGGGGTTACCCGCGCATTTGCGCGACTAGCCTTGCTACGTATAATTTTATTTTAGTATTTTTCTCCAGCAATCTTCTTTCATTTAATTAGTCTCCACATCAGTTTTTATATATGAAACACTTCATAATCATGATTAAATTTTGGTAGGAATATCTCCATCATTTATATAATTTTTTTGGTTAATAATTGCATGTGTGAGAATGAAAGACCAAAGAGTCTAGTATATTTGTCCCGTCGTGCCAAGACTTTAGTACAATATTTTCGCTTTCATTGTTCCACATTTAGTCATCCATATAAATATATATTTACTCCCAGTATACTTTTAGGATATCCCCTTAGAAATTTAAAGGTTGATATTGTACCTTATTATGTGTTACATCATCAGCCTCCTCACCAGCTGCATTGTACTTGTCCTTTTTTTAGTACTATAAAATACATCCACTAATCCATATGTATGCCTCCATGTATAAGCAATTCTATTTCTTAATGTCTGGCATCTTATGTATAATATTATTAGCAACCATACGCAAAATATTGATCAACTGTGCATATATATATATATAGCCTAGATGTGTGTCTATATATATATAGACACACACATCTGGGCTATTCTGTTACGCGTAACAGAATATTATTCTAATACCCTTCTTGAACTGACGTGGTGTACAGGTTGGACTGACGTGGTTTTCTACTTGAACTGATCTTCCTGCGTGTACGACGGGCGGAAATAGGGGATGCAACATGGAGCTTTCGGGCGTTCTCCGGCGCGATGCTGCGGGCCATTCGTTGCTAGAGGAGACATGTAAGGGGTTCTGCACGTGCGCGCGCTCACTTGGTCGTGTTTTGCGATCTGTAGTCGCCGGAGGTGAGGGCGTGGGCATTTGGAGGTGGACGTGTTTTGGGCGTTGGTGTTTATCGTGGTGTTCGTAGGCCTCAATTTACGTCATGTTTGTTGTTTTGGATGTGAGAATGATCTGTGGGTGAGAGTTTTTCGAGATTATTTGACTGTAATTTCTGATTAGAAGTTTAAGTTTTGGTGTTCTTGGTTGTTGGCCATCACCGCCATGGAAATGTGTTCTTCTTTTTCTGATGTTTTATTTTTGAATTGGCATTGCAGGGAGATAGTTGAGGATTGTCTGATTAGATTTTTGTTGTCAACTTTGCTTCTTGAGTTGTTTCCACCCCGGATTCCCATGTGATTTGGTCATTGGCGGAGGTGGTGTTTGGTGGCTGACTGTAGCCTATGATTTCTTGTAATCTGGTCAAATTGCGTAATTAAGTTGTGTGTTTTTCAGTGTTGTTTTGAATTGCTGTCATATGTGTAGTTGGACTGCTCCGTGTCAAAGCTTGTATTCTGTGCGTTGACATCGGAGCAAGTATTTTGTACTTGCTGCCTACCCCATACCCTCTGCACTTTGAGTATAAAGCCCGAGCCCTCTGTCACTTTCGTTCCACCAGCTGCAACCAAAGAAAAGCCAGATGGATCCTGAGCTGGGAGAGGTCACAGAGGAGGAGGGGGAAGCCGTCGATGTGAGGGCTGTAGCAGCAGAGCAAAGGAGGAGGAGGAGGCGCAGGCGCAGGCAGATGGCACAAAGTGCTGCCGAGGAGGAAGTGGATGCAGAGTTCAACAAACGCCTTGCACGCGAGGTGATGGATACTTGCAACTCCAATGAACTGGAGCTTGTTTTCCCAGATGGCAGGGGAAGGAACCATGTTCAGATGATCAGTTGGGCTAGGGCGACAGCAGCCACGGCTCCACATCCATCCACCAGGGCTAAATGGCGACATTTCTTTGATCATTATGACTGAAGTAGTGAATGTTATGTTTTTAAGATTTGTGTTGTGAGGGAGCAGATGTTTGAATGAATAAATGAATTCAACTTTCTCCCTATGAATGTGTTATTTTATCTGCATATGTTTGTCATGTGTAGTTTTTGAACAGCTGTTTTATCTTAAGTTGAACCGATTTGCAGTCAAAAGTTGCATGGCTTGTATAATAATTATTTTCTACCAGCTAGCTGCCCACCTGCCTATTTATTATTTTTATAATCTGCGAGTCTCCCTGGCTATAAATTTCATCCATCTATGTGTGGTGTATGGCTCAGTCTCCCCATCCTTTTTCTTCCTTCTTCCAGAATCAGATCTAGGTTCCTCCCTCTTATCTCTGTTGTTTTCTTCCTTGTTCTTTTGTTTTCCATGGAGGACTGTTCATGCGGATGCCTGGCAAAGATGGTGCGCATAGCTGAAGGCTGTGTGTACGAATCTGGTTTGGAGCTCACCCAGACTCAGCACCATGGCCAACTTTCTTGTCTTCTGTACAGCAAGCATGGTTTTCGTGCACCCTATGTTTGTCGCCTGATGGTTGGTTACTTGAAGGAATCATGGGTATGTGTTTCTATTCGTTTTGCTTTCTACTTTTTTGTAGGTCTGTTTTTGAATTCCATGGACTGAATCTGTAGTTTAGTTTTATGAATAGTTTGTCTACATTTTTTATTTGGTTTTGTCAGAATTTAACAGTAGGGATTTCTGTGTGTATTTGTTCATTACTTAACAGTATTTTATCCATTTTTGTATAATCCTTGATCTGTTTTTTGTCAAATGTTTTTTACTGTAGGTGTATTGATATGTATATTTCTTCAGTTTTAGTCAGTTCACATGACTAGTTAGTTTTGTGTTATTGTTTTGGTTCAGATTTTTTATTTTCAGTGTTGTTATGCAAACCGTTACTATCTCTGTGTAAAAATTTAGTTATGTCAGGTGTTCACTTTGTTTTGTACTCCCATGCTGATTTGCAGAAAATGTCACCCAGGATCAGGATTGTTGCTCCTAGTTTCGGTGTTCTGAAGATGGAGACTTCAGACAAAAATGGGTACCAGTTGATGGAAGTTGCCTACCACATCGACTTTGATGGTTGCATCAACCTAACTACTGCGTGAAAGGAGTTTGTGGCAGAGTCTAGATTTGAGGATGGTGATGTGGTTATGGATATCTTCTCCAGGGAAGATGACTCTCTGACGTTTAGAATTTATGTGATGTAGGTTTAATTGTGGCAAATGACGCCGGTTGTGAGATTTGTGTGTGGTTGATTATGTTGTAGTATTTTTTTCTTTAAAACATTTGCATGTGAGATTGTTGAATTCTATTGTATTATCAGATGGTTTGGAACAACTTATGTAATGCTTTTCCTATTGTTTTGCTCAAGTATAACTGTTTTATTTATGTATTCTTTATATTAGTACTGGAAATATTCTATAGTTGAACTGATGGGCATCCTTTGTTTTGACTCGTATATTTTCATGTACATAGCTCACAGACGGAACTATACGCTGATGATGTTTGTAGAACCCCTTTTTGGGGTTTGAGTTTGCTGAAATTACATTCTATTAATGATAGTACTGAACTATTTTAGGTTGTCAATTACCAATCAATTTTTTTGTTGTATAACATTTTTTCTTACTTTTGTACATGAATTTTGAAGCACATTTTTTCTTTTTTACAGTTGAATAATGATAGTTCTAGTATTTTTTCAAATTAAAAGATTTTAATCTTTGCTGCCCAGTACTTTTTTACTTGAAACTTATGAATTGTAGTAGTTTAACTTTTTATAAATTTGTTTATGAAATTTTTATTTACAATCTTTTATGTGTAATAGTTTATTTTTCTTAGTTCTTAGAATTAAGATGTGTTTGAACCTTTTAAATTATTTGTTTTTGAACTTACTTCTTGTGAGGGTTTTTTTAAATTATCTGCATTTTTTGTCGTGTGTGATCGGCTGGAATTTTGTAATGGGGCGAAGTACTGTGTTGGGCCATCTGCCTGAGTCGTTGTTTTCGGCCCAGAAAGCTCGTTCGCGCGGCTGTGCAGCGCGGCGTGCGCATGCGCTATGGGTTTAGTCCCACCTTGCTAGTCGAGGGGGCTCTAAACCTGTTTATAAGCGCAGCCGAGGCTCACAGTCGAACTCCTCTGAACACTTACCTGAGCGCTTATACACGACACTTGCTCTCTCTCATGACCTATGGGCCCTGGTCGGCGGGCCCTGCCTTGTGCGGATTACTAGGGATTCACCAACGGAGTTCAAGTATCTAGCATCGTCAGGGCCTGCGCATGTCCTTGGGCGGTGCACTCATGTTTTGCAGACCATAATGGGCCGGCCCAGCTAAAGGCCCACAAGATTTTGCAGACCACAATGGGCCAGCCCAGCTAAAGGCCCACAAGATTCTGTAGACCATAATGGGCCGGCCCAGCTAAAGGCCCAACATTCTCTGTCAAATCGGCCCGTCAATGGCTTGTCCTAAACTTGTCATCAATGCGGCCCATGGTCACTTATGGCCCGTTAACAGTCTGCTAAGTAATTGGGCCAAATTACGACCCGGTGAATTTCCGGCTTGTTAAAGGTTCGGCTTCATTTGGGCCCATTTGCAGGCCATCAAAACTTTCGGCCCATAAACGACCGTGAAGGATTTGGGTCATATTCGGCCATGTCTGACATTCGGCCTGTTAGAGGCCCACTATAGCTTTGGGCCACTTTCGGCCTGTTGTCATTTTCGTCCTGTTAATGCCGGATGTAAACCATGGGCCATATGTGGCCCAACATCATATCGGGCCATTAACGGCCCATATAAAAATGACGATAATCTAGCCCGACCGAAGTTCCGGCCTGTTAAAGGCCCGTGTATTAGGTCGGCACATTTACGGCTCGTCCGAATTTCGGCGTGTCAAAGATCTGCATTGTAAACGGGCCACCATTTCGGCCTGCTAAGTCCAGTGGGTTATTTGGCACAATCAGGGCCCAATCTCACTTTCGGTCTATTAAAGGCCCATGTTTTTATGGGCTCAAGATATTTACACCTGTAAATGGCCTATTTTTAGTGAGGGTCCAAATTATGTTTAGGCCTGTTAAAGGCACACTATGGGCATAGGCCTACCAGAAAAATATGAAAGCTTATGCTGATTTAGGCCCAGATATTTTTAGTGGGCTACATGCCAATTTCGGCCCGTAATCGTTTTTAGCCCAATTGGAATGGGCCCGACGAATGTTGGCATGTTGGGCTCCTCTGAAGCTTTCGGCCGAATACATTACTAAGATAAACCTACACTATACAAAAATAGTGTCGTAATTACTGCAGCCTGAGGCAGCATCATAAATGTTGTATCACAACAAAATAAATTCCAACCATACAACGAAAGGCCTGTTGGCATAAAGTTTACAGTCCTTCCAGATAAAAGCACCATCAGAAGTATAGAAGCACAGAACATTTTACCTGAGTGCTAATGTTTCAGCCTGTAGAATCTGATGGAGCAGCACGATCTCCACCTTCTTCCGCTATTGCTCTTGAACAACGAAGCGAATGTCTGATAGTCTGGTTTCAAAACCATTCATATCTTGATGACATTTCTCAACCACTATTCTTGTTTCCGAAACAACGTCCATTAGGGATTGGACTTGTGTCGGGAGCACAGATATATCACTCTGTCTAGCAGGAAGATTTTGTTCAGTAGGCGATTTGGATGAGGTTACCTTGACAACCAACCCAGAATTACGCAGGAAGGTGCTTTTTGCACTGTTAGTGGAGAGATACTGACGCACTGCAGCAAGAGGTGACATTGTGCCTGTAGTAGCCTCGTCACCTACAGGTGGTTTTGGCTGTTCAATCATTTGTTCCATAGCTTCCTAAAAGTTTGAACTTGTAGATTAGTGTACCAGATAAGTTGCTAATGAGACAAAAACAAACAAAGTAGGTTAAACGTTTATACATAACTTATTTTGGTGAACTACTGTAATACATTAGCATGTATTGTAGTGCCAACTACATAATAAAATCACTTTCGGAACATATGTCCATGTAGCATGCCTACTGTATTGTCTATTTCCTCACATTCATTGACATCTAAGGATAAAGAGACATGGTTTAAAGTAGGATGAACATAGTATGACATCATTATATCATGGGCAAATAGATATAAAACAAACATGCTATTTTATCATTGTGTGCACACGTGAACATAACAACTAGATTACAGATCAAGACCAAAAGAATATCCTTCATCTCTTTTAAACCATGTAAGGTGAAATGATACGTTAAGACAACTGTGAATAAAAGTGAACAGAGTAACTGACATTGGCTGCAAACCAAGTAGTTAAATGAACACATCACAGTACCAATCAGTTCAAGGCAGGAGGAGTAAGGACTTAGAATAGCGGCTTGAACTGGTGTGCTCATGCCCTTCATCTTGCTAGTGTGGCAATCCTTGAAGATTTGCACTGCCTTCGGTTCAGGTTCTTTTTGGTCCGCACGGGATTTCCTCTGTATTTGGAACAAGTCAATATAGATACGATAATATGGTAGAAAAAAAAGAAGGAAGTAGTAGCTATTTACAAGAGCCTCGCAGTGTGCAATATAGCTATGAGATCCTGTTGTCTGTTGGAATTTCACTTTAGAACAGTTGGTTTTGTTCTTCAAACAGTTAGCCTAGAAGAAGATACACTTGTAAGGCACATACATAAATACAAGTTCAATATGTGGTCTGATCAAATACATATAGCCTACCTGATACTTTGGATCAGACCAGTGTTTAACGAGGGTTGTCCAGTCTTCATCTGTAATATATTCCACTAGAGATGTTTGGGCGATTTCATTGTTAGCCTTGCCTTCAAAGTGAGATTTTCTAAGGTGGTACTGATACTGTCGCAGAGCAGACTGAAAAACATGAGTGCATGCTTGTTTAGTTGCATCATCTTTCGGATCCAACTTGAACCTCATCTGTTGAAAAAAGAATGTGAGTCTTATTAGGAGGAAGCTAGAAAGCGTGGGACAGAGCAAGACGATATTACTAATTGCGATGAATAACATTACTTACGGATAAATGGTCAAGGAAGGTGTTAAACTGGGTATTGTCTTTCTCATTCCTGTACTGGATCCACGTTGGGAGGATACATGCATGACACCTGACGGCAACGGCTGCCTCTGATACTAACTTGGCTGACTCTGTAGCATCACGTGGCCTTTTTAAACCTGCCTCAAAATGGATCTCCATTCTTCCTCCTTTAGATTTTGTTAATCTGTCAATCATTATCCCTGATGTTTGTTTCCGCTTACGCCGTGGTGCTAGTTCAACAACGAATATGGAAAGTGTTAGTGTACGTCAAACTATGAGAGTACATATAAAGGAGCATGCAACTGCAACTTGACTCGGTCAGGTACCATCTTGGTGTTGATGCTCATGAGGTTCATCTGATCTTGCCAAGTCCTGTTGTGTCAGCAGTGCTTCGGAAACAGTGTTAGGTGTGAAGGCATCTTGGGAACTGGCTAGTTCCGGAGCAAACAAACGAGTAACTGGTTGAGATGCTGGTACAGTTGAAGCGGATGCTGCAGCTGGTGGAGCAGGTGATACTATGTTTGTAGATTTAGCCGATGGACTTGGACCTTCTACTGCACTATAAGTACCAGCAGAATCTCGATGACAGAACCTTTTCAGTTTCACCCGACGAGTAACAGCACTCCCTACTATATTATTTTCCTTGCTCTTTTTTGACTTTGCCATGTCAAGCTGTACCCACAACACAAAAGAATAAAATCACTCTTCAGAACTCATTGATGCATGATACAGACAAGCAATACTTTGATGTAAGACAACCGTATGAGGATGGAATATGTAAGAAAAACAGGACGACGTGACATATTCACAGCTACAATGTGCAAACTAAGCAGAAGGATTTTCAAGAAAATAGAAGTAATGCAAGCTAAACACCATATGAAAGATGCAACCAATATTACTCTGCCAAGTTAAAAGTGTCTTGTCATAAGTGGCAATTCAAAAAATTAGAAGTAGTACAACATAGAAATCAATGCAAGATGCAACCACTATCAAACTGCCATGTTAAAAGCGTCCAATCATGAGTGACTGATGCGGGATACACAACAGCAGTACTTTGATGTAAGAACATGGTATGATAGATAGATGCAGTGTATTCTAGACATAGAAAGCCATGTCATATGCACATGTATAACGTATAAACTCAGCAGGTGCAATTTAATCAAAATAGAAGAAATACAGGCTACATATGAAACATGAAACCAATTATCACACTGTCAACTTAGAGCAAGCACCTGCGATGGTGGAGTACGGGAGATGAACTCATCATGTAGACTTGGGACTTCAACTTCATTAGCAGTAGCAGTGGAAAATCTAGAGAGTCTCTGTTTGCGTCAGTGCGGAGGACCACCAACATCCCCTAAATTACTCTTTTCCTTCCTATTTTCTGATATTGCCTTATGAAGTCAAAACCACAAGAAGATGAATAAAATTAGCTCTGCATAACTGGTTGATGCATGATACAGACGAACACTACTTTGATGTAAGGCAAGCGCAGGAATGGAGGATGGAATATATACAAAAAAAGATAGCGTTTCATATTCACATGTATGATAGGAGGATGGAATATGTATGAAAAAATAGTAAGAGGAAGGCATTTCAACAAAATTAGAAGAAATGAAAGCTAGGCACCATATGAACATGCAACCAATATCACTCTATCAAGTAAAAAGTGTCTCGTCGTAAGTGCCATTTCAAGAAGTTAGAAGCGGTACAAGCTAGAAGACAATGCAAGATGCAACCTACATCACAGTCCCAAGTTAAATGTGTCTTATGGGTAAGTGATCATTGCAGGTATAAGTTGTAAGCTACGCGGATGCAATTCAACATAATTAGAAGCAATACAAACTAGACATCATACGGAAAACGCAACCACGCATAACAGTTCCAAGTAAGAGCAAGCACCTGTGATGGTGGAGTAGGGGAGATGTGCTCATCATGTACACGTATGTTCTAGAAATAGGAACGCGTGTCATATTCACATGCATTATGTGTAAAGTAAGCAGATGCAATTCAAGTTTTAAGCAATACAAGCTAGACATCATACGCAACATGCAACCACATATAGTAGTGTCAAGTTAGAGCAAGCACCTGTGATGGTGGAGTAGGGGAGATGTGCTCATCATCTACACAGCTACGTTGACTGTCCAGCCTTGTGTTGTCTTGCGAATCTTGTTGGGAGGATGGCGGAGTAGAATCTGTAGAGACCCCCTATTTGAGTTGCTCTGAAGGACCACCATCATCAACTACTGGACTAATTTCCTTCAGCTGTAATGATTTTGCATTGTGAAGTCAAACCAATAAGAAAAAGGAATAAAATTCGCTCTTCAGAACTCATTCATGCATGATACTGACGAACACTACTCGGATGAAAGACAAACACATGATGCGAGGATGGAATATGTATGAAAAACAGGATGGTGTGACATATTCACACCTATGATGTGGTAACTAAGCAGAAGTCATTTCAACAAATTAGAAGCACTGTAAGCTAGACACCATATGAAAGATGCAAGCAATATCACTCTGCCAAGTTCAAACTATATGGCGTTTCAACAAATTAGAAGCAGCACATGCTAGAAATCATATGCAAGACACAACCAATATCACAGTGGCGACTTAAAGGTGCCTTATCATAAGTGACTGATGCGGGATATGCAAGAATAGTAGTCTGATGTAGAAACAGGAACACATGTCATATTCACAGGCATTATGTGTAAAGTAAGCAGATGCAATTCAACAAAGTTAGAAGCAATAGAAGCTAGACATCATACACAACATGCAACCACATATAATAGTGCCAAGTTAGAGCAAGCAGCTGTGATGGTGGAGTAGGGGAGATGTGCTCATCATCTACACAGCTACGTTAACTGTCTACCCTTGTGTTGTCTTGTGAATCTTGTTGGGAGGATGGCGGAGTAGATCTGTAGAGAACCTCCGTTTCAGTTGCTCGGAAGGACCACCATCATCCAATGCCTTGCCAATTTCCTTCTGCTTTATTGATTTTGCATTGTGAGGTCATACTGACAAGAAAAAGGAATATCATTTGCTCTTCAGAACTCATTCATGCATGATACTGACGAACACTACTCTGGTGAAAGGCAAAGTGATGATACGAGGATGGAATATGTACGAAAAATGGACGGCTTGACATATTCACACCTATGATGTGGTAACTAAGTAGAAGGCACTTCAACAAATTAGAAACACCACAAGACACCATATGGAAGGTGCAATCAATATCACTCTGCCAAGTTAAAACTATCTTGTCATAGGTGGCATTCATCAAACTAGAAGCAATACATGCTAGAAATCATATTCAAGACGCAGACCAATATCACACTGCCAACTTAAAGGTGTCCCATCATAAGTGAATGATGCAGGATACACAAGAAGAGTAGTTTCATGTAAGAACATGGTGTGATAGACATATATAGTATGTACCAAAAACAAGAAAGCGTGGCATATTCACATGTACCATGTGTAAGCTAAGCAGATGCAGTTTACACTAATTAGGAGCAATACGAGCTAGACACCATATGCAACATGCAACCAGATATCACACTGCCAAGTTAGAACAAGCACCTTGGATGGTGGAGTAGGGGAGCGGAGACTTGGACCTTGTAATGCACTATCAATACAAGGAGAATCGGTATAGATGCTCCGTTTACGTTGCTGCAGAGGACCACCATCATCGCCTTCCTTACTCTTTTCCTTCCTCTTTCTTGATTTTTCCTTGTCAAGTCAAACCCACAAGAAAAAGGAATAAAATTTGCTCTTCAGAACTCATTGATGCATGATACTGACGAACACTACTTTCATGTAAGGCAGCCGCATGATAGGAGGATGGAATATGTATGAAAAATAGGACGGCGTGACATATTGACATGTATGATGTATAAAGTGTAAACTAAGCACAAGGTACTTGAACTTGTTAGAATCGATGCAAGCTAGAAACCATATGAAAGATGAAACCAATATCACTCTGCCAAATTAAAAGGGTGCCCTAACAAATGTATTTGACCAAATTAGAAGAAATACATGGCAACAGGCTAGAAATAATATGCAATATGCAACGAATAAAGGTGACTCATCGTAAGTGATTGATGCAGGATACAGAAGAGAGGTAGTTTCATGTAAGGACAAGGTTAACACATAGATGTAGTGTGTACCAAAAATAGGAAGGCATGTCATATTCACAGGTATAGTGTGTAAACTAAGCAGATGCAATTTACCCTAATTAGAAGCATTACAAGCTAGATACCGTATGCAACATGCAACCACATATCACACTGCGAAGTTAGAGCAAGCACCTGTGATGGTGGTGTAGGGGAAGTGTGGTCTTCAGGTACAGAGCTACATTCAATATCTTCATTTAGGCTTGCTGTTTCTTGAGAATCATGTGGAGAGGATGAAATTTCATTCTTTATAAGAGTATTGCGTCTCATATTAACCCATGCGCGTGACTGTCTCATCATAAGCGATAGACGCAGGATACACAAGAACAGTAGTTTGATGTAAGAACATGGTGTGATAGGCAGATGTAGTATGTACCAAAAACAGGAAGGCGTGTCATATTCACATGTATAATGTGTATGCTAAGGAGATGCAATTTAACAAATTACGAGCATTGATGAGGAATACACAAGAAAAGTAGTTTGATGTAAGAACATGGTTAATAGAAAGACCTAGTATGTACCAAAAACAGGAAGGCATGTCATATTCATAGGTATAATGTGTTAACTAAGCAGATGCAATTTACCCTAATTAGAAGCATTACAAGGTAGACACCATATGCAACATGCAACCACATATCACACTGCCAAGTAAGAGCAAGCACCTGCGATGGTGGTGTGGGGGAATTGCGATGATCAACTAGAGATCTACGTTGACTATATTCATTTAGCCTTGATGTTTCTTGAGAATCATGTGGGGAGGATGACACTGCACTCTTTAAACAAGTAGGGCGTCTCACAGTAACCCACTCGGGTGACTGTCTCATCATAAGTGATTGACGAGGGATACAAAAGGGCATTAGTTTGATGTACGAACATGGTTAATAGACATATGTAGTATGTATCAAAAATAGGAAGGCCTGTCATTATCAAAGGTATAGTGTGTAAAGTAAGCAGATGCAATTTAACCAAATTGGAAGCAATACAAGCTACACACCATATGCAACATGCAACCACATTTCATAGCGCTAAGTTAGAGGAAGCACCTGGGATGGTTGTGTGTGGCAATTGAGATCATCAACTGCAGAGCTACGTTTACTGTCTCCAACTGCTGACACTGCACCCATTAGGGTGCTGAAACGCTTATTGCTTATCTTCGAATTACACTAGAGTGACTTCTGTCTTTTCTTTTCTACATTCATCAACACTGCATCAGAGTCTGAAATACCCATGCATAAAAAAACAATAGTGTGAGTATGGGTGAAGTGTGTGCACAATTAGTACAGTGTAAAGGTAGCAGATAGCAGCTCGGTGAGAAATAAATGATGGGAGACATATGATAGCTCTACAACATGCATGGCACACTAAATTACTACAGGATTCTATGAAAATAACAGTCGACTGAAAGCAAATAGGTCAGTCCATTTTTTCTGCACCGTCTGATGTACAAAGAACGGGCAGATCGCCTTCATCTACCTCCAGCCAGTCAGTGTTGACGATCTTCCTCGAAACGCCAGCGACCATCGGCCCAGTATTCCTCCCCTGCCTGCGCCCTCCCCTCGACCTCACTGCACCGCCCCCCCGGCCATCCATTCAAGCCCTGCCGACCTCCAGATCGGCCGCAAGAAGCTCCTACGCCCCACACCCCTATGATAGACACCAATGCGCCGCTTCCCCGGGGAATAGGCGGACTAGGTGCTCCGCGCGCCTAAGCGGGTGCTGCTTCTTTTAATTGCGGTTCGACTGACCCTGAATTGAAATCCAGGCGGGCTACTGACCTCTAGCAAAGGTGAAATAGTAAAAGGGAGGAAACCTTGTGCATTTAGTATCACGAAGAAGATGCAGTAAGAAGCGCTCAACTAGTTTCTTTTGTGGGATGAATACGATGTGAGCAGAGACGTAAGATTTTCACGAATAAGGGAAGAGGAGTACCTCTTTTTGCTGGCAGTGTTGTGTCCTCCTTCTATTTTTCCAACGATCTTCTTGTTGTTCGCCGGAAACCAGAAGTTGTGGAGGACGATGCAGCCTTGGACGAACCCATGGCCAAGTGGTTGAGTGTGGTGCGGTGGCCGTCTGTCGGCGGCGGGGAAGCAGATCCGAGGCGGCGAACGACGGCGTAGTGGGAACAACTCCGGTGCAGTGGACGGTTGCAATAGTGGAGCCGCAGCAGTGAGGCACATGACAGCGTGGTCGGAGTGGTTCTGGTACGGCGCACGTTGGCATCGGGGTTGTGGAGGAAGCTCTGCCTCGGCTTGAGCTACTAAGTCCTTGACGGCGTTGTGGTTGCGTTGGACGACGATGTCGGGGTACCGGCTCCGGCATGATGGAGGAGGGCGGCGGTGGATTGCCGCTATGGGGTGGAGGACAGAGGAGGCTGGGGTTTCGCGGCTGGTGGAGAGGGAATTTCCGCGCCCATGGAGTATGAATGGGGGAATGGAGGGAGGTTGGGAACTAAGGGGGAACAATAATTCTGTTTGAGACGCGCTTGTTTGAAATTTAGGGAAAGTTACAAACTTTGCCCCCATCTAAAATTTCGGACATATTGCGGGTTGGGGGTAGGACAGTCATGTCAGGTGTCCCAAATGTGGGCGGGATAGATTTTGACCGAGCACATGGGTAGGCGCCCATGGCGTATGAATGCTTCTTGGAGGCGGTTGAGACTGGCGTCTTGCTGAAGTTACAAACCTAAACCGGTTTAGACCTTTGGACATTGGGCCGATAGGCTACACGGACAGTGTCAGGACAGTAATTTCCTACCACCAAAACATTAGTCTCGCGCGGTTTCTGGTAACCAGAGGCCTATTTGGCGCTTTGTTCAATATTTGGGAGCAGAAGCATTAACGTTTTCGGTTCTCTTGAATTGAACTTCCAGGATTTGTCAAACTTCACAAATCTTTACTCTTGAAAATCCTAAAGCTACGATTATTTTGGAATGGAGGGGGTACATTTCAATATACATTGTACATGAGTATATATTAAAAAATATGCAACTTACCTCAGTTCATGCATGGTTCCAGATATAATCTCCTTGGTTGCAAAAAAAAAGTTAGATATGCGTATGAATATATATAGCATGTTCAAACTCACAACAAAGATTAATGCCCCCTTTTACATCTGATTTACAAATGCCATTATCTCGGGTTCAAATAGATGAATGCACTTCCTATGAATTCGAATCTTCGAAACCCCCTTTATGTTGAATTCGACATGTATTCTATTTCGTAGCTAGCAATTTGGAATGTATCCATGCAAGTGACAAATGTATAAAGTGCTTTACACTAACAACATGGAGTGCACTAATTAATGTTTATATATGAATTACAAAAGCATCCATTTCCTGTATTTCAAACCTCTCTCACTCTATGGATCGATAATATGAAATAAACACATGCACATGCTAGAATTCAATAGAGTATGGGTGTCTGATAGACCGATTTTCGTCCATATGCAATTTGTAAAATTCATGATCTCATCCAAAAATAATAATGCCATTTATATTTTAATATAATGCGTAGAACCGCCTTTTACACGTAGATGCACTATGCCTCACCCCATTCTCACAAACACATTATATATCTCTCTATCTAACGCATAAGTGCACACACTTTATATGCATCGGCATTTCTCATTCACACATGCTCACAATCTCTCTCAGGGTGTCGGGGTGTCTCACGCACATGCTCTCTCTGTTTCTCTCTCTCTTTCTGACTACTATGTACCACCGTTTTCACTAATCTCAGTTGGAAAACACTATTTCTCTCACATGCATATATACACATGCACGGTCTCTTCTAGCCCTCTATATGCACATATATGTGCCTACGTGTCTCCCGCATGCGCATTATCTTTAGGCTTCTCTCACACACATTGCCCCCCGACACACCTCTCTCTCTTAGTAGTTGGCAGATATGATTTCATCATATCATTCGGTAGGATATCCCTGGCTGTTAGGCTGGCTGGTAATACGAGGCAAAGTTTTACCCTAGTTCGGATCGGACCCTTGAAGTTGAAGAAAGAGCCTACTCCTGGTACTGTATATTAGTGATAGGGGTGTGTACAAAGTACACGTGAATACCAGGCATTGTGCGTGTGTGTATACTATCGATGAACTAGCCCGCAAGCGTGTATAACATACTAAGGGCCTAGGGTTACAAATCATATATAGTCAGCTTACCACTAGTGGGGATAGAGTCCTCCGCGACTCTAGTAGCTTCGTGTTGTACGCCGAGTCCTCCACATGGGTCTTCGTATAACATGTCTCGGTCCAACCTATATGTGGCGCAGGATGGAAACGACCCATGAGTCTTCATGTTGACCCACCACAACTAGAAATGATGTGCCCACCACACCACACACGCAATCAGCCACTAAGAAAATAAGCATATACAATAGTACAATGGTACCTAGCTCACGATACATCTCCATATTTTGTTGATGACACTGACGGACTTTGCATTTGATGCGCCGTATTTTGTTGACGACACTTACGGTCAATGTATTTGAAGCGAAAGCACGATATGGTCACTGGACTTTAGAATAAGCTCATCACGGTCACCACATGCATTTTGTCGTGCTAACCAACATGTGGTTGGATGGTTAGAGGACAGTGGTTTCTCGAGCCCACCAAGGTTAAAGTCCCGGTGCTTGCATTTATCTTGTGTTAATTTCAGTATTTTCCGGCGATGTACGTTCAGTGGGAGGAGACGTTCCACTCGACTACGAGGCACCTACGGTGACTTTGTAAAATCTCAAGATCATATATGTTGGCCCACTCTATCGAAAGTGCTCATAGGGGTAGGGTTCGCGTGTGTGCGCTTATAGCGGTGAGTGCTTGCGCGTATATATGAGCCCTTGCATCTGTACCGTGTTAAACAAATACATATCATGATTATAAGGTCACTAGCTCACACGTAGAACTCCGTATTTTGTTGATGACACAATCAATTGACCAGTCAAACTTTCCACGCGGCGCAACTAGTGTTGCACCATCGGGGCGCGTAACCATGGGGCCCACCTGTCATCCCATATATGAAAGAAAGAAATGGTAGTTTGAGTCTGTACTGTGTTAATAAAATAGGAGTACAATTTAGGGTGATCATAAAATCACTGGCTCACCATACAGCTCCATAATTTGTTGATAACACGATCAATTGACCAGTCAAACGGTCCACATTCAGCAGCGCACATTACCATAGGGCCCACCTGTCAGCGCGTATATGATGGACAGAAATGGTAATAAATTAGTGGTCGGTGGGTATTCGAAGTCATGAGACCTCTGGTTGGCAGTCACCGGCGGTTGGGAGGGGGGCATTCATTAGGCGGTGGGGTGGGGATCCCCGGAGAAAAAGCTCGGCGGGCGGGGGGGCTAGAGGGATGGCCGGTGCGGCGGTGGACCAGCGGTGGGGAGTGGTTTCGGGGAGGGCGGGCCGGCCGCAGGCGGCGGGGGCTGGCGGTTCGGCCGGTGGTGGCTGGCGGCTCAGGGGGGTGGAGTTTGATGATAAACTGGAGGCCCTTGATTTCGTATCCAACGACTGGAAAATCTAATGACCAGAAATGAGAAAGTCAGTCGACTGACGTGTAGCCTCACCCCGCACATACACATGCACGCACGCAAGACACACACGCATGTAGGCGTGCAACACTGACACGTACACACGCACGCATTCTGGCGTGCAACACTGACACGTACACATGCACTCACGAACACACGCACGTACACACACATGCATGCAACACTGAAACGTACCCTTGCACGCACGCAACACTCGCATGCCTGCATGAACACAGCACACGACGCAAGACACATGCTCAATCTATACGTGCATGCACCCTTTGTTAAGGACATGCACTACAAAAAAAGACACATTCCTGACATTTTGGGCCGAACGAAATTTTTTCTGTCATACATATGACACTTCTATGACGATAATTGTGACAAAACCCGGTATCATCATAGATGTGGTGGGCTCCTACTTCTATGACAAAAAATTATGACAGAAAATGGGCTTTTCATCCTGGGCGGGCCGGAGACGCAGCTGCATGACATTCTTTGGGCCGTCCATGATGAAAAAACCGTGGTAGAAGCGAGGGTGAGGAAAATTTCGGGGAGTTCCCGGTTACGGTGGGAGGTCAGGGGCCGAGCGATGCGCGCTTCTCTCGTACACGTACGCGCGCGTGTGCGAGGCGTTGGCTCTAACTGAACCCAAGCGAGGCGTTGGGCTCTAACTGAACCCGAGCGATTGCACTGCAGGCTACGCGTTACTGAACCCGAGCGATCGATCGATGGCTGTTAACTAAACCCGATC